>NW_027210299.1:0-85172 GCF_027789765.1 Dendropsophus ebraccatus | reverse complement strand
TTTTTTAACCCTTAGGGGACACAGCCAGTTTTGGCATTTATGACACAGCCAAATTTTTCAAATATGACATGTCATTTTATGCCTCTGTAAACTTTGGAATGCTTTTCTCAATCCTTGTGATTCCAAGATAGTTTTTTCGTGACATATTCTACTTTATGTTAGTGGTAAATTTGGATCGATACCTTTAGCGTTTTTTTGTGAAAAACTCCAAAATGTTGTGAAAGAATGTAAAAATTATTGCATTTCTCTAAATTTGAAAGTTTTCTGCCAATAAGGAAGATAGTTATACACATAAATTATTGATTAATTCATATCTATAAACAAGTCTACTTTATATTGGCAGCATTTGGTGAACATGCTTTAACTTTTTTTGGGGATTTTAGAGACGTAATTGTTTAGTAGCAACTTTCAAAATTTTTGTGAAAATTTAAACTCAGATTTTTTTAGGGACCAGATCAGTTTTTGAAGCATATTCTAGAGGCCTGTTTACTAGAAAACGCCCATAATTCACCCCATTTTGAAATCGTTCACCCTTTCAAGTATTCAAATTAACATTCATACAGTTTTTTAACCCTTTACGCATTTCACAGGAATAACTTCAAAGAAAGTGTGGAAAGTAAAAATTTCCACTTTCTTTGCAGAGATCCCAATTCAATCCTATTTTTTCATACCAAACCAGCTATAAAAAAGTAAAATGTAATAAAACATTTATTCCTCTGAATCTGCAGTTTTTATTACTACCCCCTTTGTGGACATAAAGTGTTGTACAGCGCACAACATGGCTTAGAAGAGAGGGAGCACCTTTGGATTTTGAAGCGTGGATTTGGCTGGAATATATGTAGGAGACCATGTTACAGTTACAGAGCCCCCTAGTGCTGAGACAGTGGAACCCCCCACAAGTGACCCCAATTTGAAAACTACACCCCTTAAGGAACGTAACAAGGGGTACAGTGGGCATTTTGACCCCACAAGTTTTTCACAGTTTTTTGCAAAAGGGGCCCATGAACATTAAAAATCACATTTTTCACACTTACACGTTAGTGAAACCCACAATTTTCCAAATTCCAAAAAGCTTGGAGAAGCAAAAGCCCCCCAAAATTTGTAAAGCAATTTCTCCTGAGTAAGAAAATACCCAATTTGTGAACGTAAAAAATTGTACGGACGCACAACACGGCTCAGAAGAGAATGAGCACCTCTGTCTGTGTGTGCACTCCTACTGTAGCAGTAAATGCAACGACGTTTACTGACACTAACGAAGGCTGATGTTTATTAACGGACGCTGAATTACACTAACAGACACTGACACTAATGGACGTTGATGCTTACTAACAGACACTGGCGGTTACTAACGGACGCTGACTGATGCTTACTAACAGACACTGACTGGCGCTTACTAATGCACGCTGACTGACACTAACGGATGCTGACTGACGCTTACTAACGGACACTGACTAATGATTACTAACGGACACTGACTGACACTTACTAACGGACACTGACTAACGATTGCTGGCTGACGCTTACTAACAGACACTGACTGATGCTTACTAATGCACACTGACTGACACTTACTAACAGACACTGACTGACGGTTACTAACGGACACTGACTGGCGCTTTCTAACTGACGCTGACTAAGATCTCCCTTATCACTGGGAGATCACAGGGGAGGGGGTATTTATTATGTGTGTGTGTTTTGTGTATACACTATGTGGATGCAGGCTCTGATCTCCTCACATAGCATTCAGCTAGTGGGGGATCAGACCCTGCATCCAGCCTCTGGTCCTCACTGTCAGACACTGTGATTGACAGCTCTGATCACAGAGCTGTCAATCACAGTACAGAGAAGCAATGTGACCAGCGTCATTGGACAAACGCTGGTCACATGCTTCCCAGGAGGAGGCCGTCCCTGGATCCCTGAGCTCAGGGTGAGTCCCGGGACCAGGGGGCGTGGCTATCGCGGGTGGGGGCATGCCTACCGCGTACGGGGGTGCCGATCGCGGGGGGCCGCGGGAATCGCGGGGGGCCGCGGGAATCGCGGGGGAGGGGGGGGCGCCGATCAAGTGCGGGGGGGGCTCCAAACGTGGGGGGGGGGGGTCATCAGAGGCAGGGGAGGAGGAGAGGGAGGGATCTCTGCCCCAGCTTCCCATTGTCCCGGACCTCAGCAGAGACCGGGACCCGGGGGTTACTGCTGACTGTGCACCAGCATCAGTGGATCGTTACCGATCCCCTGATGCCGGTGATTGCCTTTCCTGGACCCCTGCTGGGGGTCCAGGAACGGCTTCACTAAACTGTCAGCTATCAGCTGACAGTTTAGTTTCAGCTCCCGGTGCTCACTGTTTATGTAAGTTATAGTACGTCCTGGTGTGGAAACTAACCTCCTGCCAGGACGTACTATAACTGCATGGTGCGGCTATGGGTTAAGGAACATTCCGCCAAATGGAATGTCCTATGAAACATTCCGCCACATGGAATGTTTTAAGAAACATTCCGCCACATGGAATGTTTTAAGAAACATTCCGCCACATGGAATGTTTTAAGAAACATTCCGCCAAATGGAATGTTTTAAGAAACATTCCGCCAAATGGAATGTCCTAAGAAACATTCCGCCAAATGGAATGTCCTAAGAAACATTCCTATAATGGAATGTCCTAAGAAACATTCCGCCAAATGGAATGTCCTAAGAAACATTCCGCCACATGGAATGTTTTAAGAAACATTCCGCCACATGGAATGTTTTAAGAAACATTCCGCCACATGGAATGTTTTAAGAAACATTCCGCCAAATGGAATGTTTTAAGAATTATTCTGCCAAATGGAATGTTTTAACCCCTTAGGGACCAAGCCTGTTTGGGCCTTAATGACCAGGCTCATTTTTCAAAATCTGACCTGTCTCACTTTATGCGCTTATAGCTCAGTGATGCTTTAACGTATGCTAGCGATTCTGAGATTGTTTTTTCGTAACATATGTTACTTTATGTTAGTGGCAAAATTTGGTCACTGCCTTGTGTGTTTTTTGTGAAAAACATCAAAATATAATGAAAAATTTTAAAATTTTGCACTTTACGAACTTTGAAATTCTTTGCTTCTAAAAAAAAAAGGCACATGACAAAAATTTGTTAGTAAGTCACATTATCAATATGTCCTCTTTATTCTGGCTTCATTTCGTAAACATATTTAACTTTTTTAGGGTGTTACGGGGCTTAGAAATGTATCAGCAAATTATCAAATTTTCATGAAATTTCCAAAACTGATTTTTTTAGGGACCAGTTCTTTTTTTAAGTTGATTTAGGAGGCTTGTATACTGGAAACCCCCATAAGTGACCCCATTTTCAAAACTAGACACCTTAAAGAATTAATCTAGGGGTATAATGAGCATTTTAACCCTACAGGGGCTGGAGGAAAGTATTCACAATTAGGCCGGAAAAAAATGGAAAATAGAAATTTTCCAATAATATATTTGTTAAGATTAAAGTATCTCATTTTCATAATAAACATGAGAGAAAATGCACCCCAAATTATGTAATGCAGGTTCTCCTGAGTAGAACGGTACCCCATATGTGGGCGTAAACCACTGTATGGGCAAACAGCAGGCCTCAGAAGGAAGGGAGCACCTATTAGCATTTCCAGTTCAGATTTTGCTGAAGAAATTTCTGAGCACCAGGTGCGTTTGCAGAGCCCCTGTAGTGTCAGCAGAATAGAACCCCCCCAAAAGTCACCCCATTTTGGAAAGTACACCCCATCAAAGAATACATCTTGGGGTGTGGTGACCATTTTGACCCCACAGGTATTAGAGGAAAGTATTCAAAAGAAGACAGTAAAAATGAAAAAATAGAATTTTTCCAATAATATGTTTGTTTAGTTTGAAATTTCTCAATTTCACGAGGAACAGGGGAGAAAACTCACCCCAATATATGTAACGCAGGTACTCCTGAGTAGAACGATACCCCATATGTGGGCATAAACCACTGTGTGGGCACACAGCGGGGCTCAGAAGGAAGGGAGCGCCAATTAGCATTTCCAGTTCAGATTTTGCTGAAGAAATTTCTGAGCGCCAGGTGCGTTTGCAGTGCCCCTGTAGTGTCAGCAGAATAGAACCCCCCAAAAGTCACCCCATTTTGGAAAGTGGACCTCTCAAAGAATTCATCTTGGGGTTTAGTGACCATTTTGACCCCACAGGTATTAGAGGAAGGTATTCAAAAGAAGACAGTAAAAATGAAAAAATAGAATTTTTCCAATAACATGTTTGTTTAGTTTGAAATTTCTCAATTTCACGAGAAACAGGGGAGAAAACTCACCCCAATATATGTAACGCAGGTACTCCTGAGTAGAACGGTACCCCATATGTGGGCATAAACTACTGTGTGGGCACACAGCGGGCCACAGAAGGAAGGGAGCGCCAAGCATTTTCAGTGCATGATTTTCCTGAAGAAGTTTCTGAGCGCCAGGTGCGTTTGCAGTGCCCCTGTAATGTCTACAGAATAGAACCCTCCCCCCCAAAATCACCCCATTTTGGAAAGTACACCCCTCAAGGAATTTATCTTGGGGTGTGGTGAGCATTTTGACCCCACAGGTATTGGAGGAAAGTATTCAAAACTAGACCGTAAAAATGAAAAAAATTGAATTTTTTCAATAACATGTTTGTTTAGTTTGAAATTTCTCAATTTCACTAGGAACAAGGGAGAAAAAGCACCCCAAAACTTGTAACGGAGGTTCTCCTGAGTACAATGGTACCCCATATGTGGGCATAAACCACTGTATGGGCACACAGCAGGGCTCAGAAGAGAAGGAGTGTCATTTTAGTTACAGGCAATATGTGGGTGTTTACTGGTTATCTGGGGTGGTAATAGACAATCTCAGGGTGTTTACTGGCTATCTGAGGTGGCAGCAGGCAATCTGGTGGGGTTATGGGCAATCTGGGGTGGTTACGAGCAGTCTGTGCCAATCTGGGGTGGTTACGGTCAATCTGGGGTGGTTACGGTCAATCTGGGGTGGTTACGATCAATCTGGGGTGGTCACAGGCAATCTGGGGTGGTTACGGGCAATCTGGGGTGGTTACTGGCTGTATGGGGTGGTTATGGGCAATCTTGGGGTGTTTAATGGCTATCTAGGGGTGGTTACTGGCTATCTGGGGTGGTGATGGGCAATCTGATGGTGTTCACTGACTATCTGGGGTGGTGACGGGCAATCTGGTGGTGTTCACTGACTATCTGGGGTTGCAACGGGCAATCTGGGGTGGTGACGGAAAATCTGGGGTGGTGACGGGAAATCTGGGGTGGTTGCGAGCAATCTGTGGTGGTTACAGGCAATTTGGGGTAGTTACAGGCAGTCTGTGGCAATCTGGGGTGGTTACGGGCTGTCTGGAATGGTTATGGGCTATGGGGGGGGATACGGGCAATCTGGGGAGATTACGGGCAATCTGGGGAGATTACGGGCATTCTGGGGTGGTGACAGGCAATCTGGGGTGGTTACGGGTAATCTGGGGTGGTTACGGGTAATCTGGGGTGGTTACGGGTAATCTGGGGTGGTTACGGGTAATCTGGGGTAGTTACGGGTAATCTGGGGTGGTGATGGGTAATCTGGGGTGGTTACAAGTAATCCAGGGTGGTTACGGGTAATCCAGGGCACTTGACTTTGGTGACAGGCGTAAAAAAGTGCCGGCACCATTTGGAACAAGCGATCAGTGGTATATAGTATATACCGCTGATCACTTGTACTAGGACCACACCGGGTGGTCACCGATCATTGCCCCATGCTCTCCGAGTCTGTTCACAGTGATGACGGCGGCCATCTTGGATCAGATGGCCGCCCAGGGAGGGGAGGGTCAGTGGCCAGGTCACTAGGGTTAATTCTGGGGATGGGGGGGGACATGTTTTCATCTCCTCTCACTGTGGATTCACGGTGAGAAGAGATGAAAGCGTTCAGCTGCGCTTGCAATGCCAGTTACCGGTAGCCGCCTTTATACTGATAATAACGGCGATCACCGGTGAGGGGACTGGCCGGGACTGACCCCACACTCCCCCCCAACCCCTCAGCTACCTCCGATAGCTGAGAGGAGGGGGCTGCGGGCATTACCGGCGCCGCTGCACTATTCTGCACCATCGCCATAAAGAGCTGATGGCAGCAGAATAGAGCCCATTAGTGATCGCCGTAAAAATCCGTATCGGCGGTCACTAATAACATAATACATGTATTCTCTGGGTCGCTACGGTTATGGCGATACCACATTTGTATAGTTTTTTTTAACTATTACCGCTTTGGCGCAATAGAAACTATCTTCCTAGCCAAAACCCACAAAAACTGTCCCTGCATTGCAAGATCCATAGCGTTCTCATCTTTTGTGCGACAGAGCTGGTTTTGGGCTTATTTTTTGCGGGAAGATCTGTAGTTTCTATTGATACCAAGTTTTATATGTATATGACTTTTTGATCTCTTTTATGATGTATTTTCTAAAGTGGATTGATAAAATACAGCTATTCTAGTACGGTTTTTATAATTTTTTTTCACAGCGTGTGTCGTGCGATATAATTATTGATATAGTTTTATAGATTGGGTTGTTACGGACGTAACGATACCAAATATGTATAGGATATGTGTTTTTGATCACTTTTATGTAATGTTTTATAGTGTATGGGGAATGTAATGCATCTTTATTATTGGGGGGGGCTGGGGGGGGCTGTGTTGTGTTTGGTGCACACTTTTTTCACTTTTTTTTACTTTTACACTAGTGTACATTACTGTACACTAGTGTAAAATACTTTGATCACTGATACAATACATTGCAGTACCTAATGTACTGCAATGTATAGTATCATGCCTCATGCAGACAGGCAATAGCCGCGGCCACCCCTGTCAGCATCAGGCATCTCCATGGTGACCCCGGGGACCTTCATTAGGACCCCGGAATCACCATGGAGACATCGGGACCCCGGACGGCGCCGCGGGACATCGCGATCATGTAAGTGACCCACGGCGCCGTCCGGGATCCACCGGGACCCGTTAGATGCCGCTGTCATGGTTTGACAGCGGCATTTAACAGGTTAAACTGCCCGGAGCGAAGAATCTTTCGCTCCGGGCAGTTACAGGAGGGTGTCAGTGGTCACAATAACCGCTGATCACCGGACCTGCTACCGCCTCCGGGCGGTAGTTTATTCCGATGCGCCCGCCGTTAAAAGGCGTACGCATCGGAATAAAGCCCATTAGTGGCCGCCGTGAAAAGGCAGCATGGCGGTCACTAAGGGGTTAAGAAACATTCCGCCACATGGAATGTTTTAAGAAACATTCCGCCACATGGAATGTCCTAAGAAACATTCCGCCACATGGAATGTTTTAAGAAACATTCCGCCACATGGAATGTCCTAAGAAACATTCCGCCACATGGAATGTTTTAAGAAACATTCCGCCACATGGAATGTTTTAAGAAACATTCCGCCACATGGAATGTTTTAAGAAACATTCCGCCACATGGAATGTTTTAAGAAACATTCCGCCACATGGAATGTTTTAAGAAACATTCCGCCACATGGAATGTCCTAAGAAACATTCCGCCAAATGGAATGTTTTAAGAAACATTCCGCCAAATGGAATGTCCTAAGAAACGTTCCGCCAAATGGAATGTTTTAAGGAACATTCCGCCAAATGGAATGTCCTATGAAACATTCCGCCTAATGGAATGTTTTAAGAAACATTCCGCCACATGGAATGTTTTAAGAAACATTCCGCCAAATGGAATGTTTTAAGAAACATTCCGCCAAATGGAATTTTTTAAGGAACATTCCGCCAAATGGAATGTCCTATGAAACATTCCGCCGAATGGAATGTTTTAAGAAACATTCCGCCAAATGGAATCTTTTAATAAACATTCCGCCAAATGGAATGTCCTAAGAAGCATTCCGCCACATGGAATGTTTTAAGAAACATTCCACCACATGGAATGTTTTAAGAAACATTCCGCCACATGGAATGTCCTAAGAAACATTCCGCCACATGGAATGTCCTAAGACAAGTTCCGCCAAATGGAATGTTTTAAGGAACATTCCGCCAAATGGAATGTCCTATGAAACATTCCGCCGAATGGAATGTTTTAAGAAACATTTCGCCAAATGGAATGTCCTAAGAAACATTCCGCCACATGGAATGTTTTAGGGTATAAACCCACACACCGTATATGCAGCAGATATGCAACAAATACGCAGCAGATTTGTTGGTACAGATTTGATGCTGTGTTCAGTTATTTAGATCTAATCTGCTGCGATTTTGCTGCGAGTTTGCTGCGTATCGCAGCAGTAAATACGCTGCATATACGTGTGTGGGTTTATACCCTTAAGAAACATTCCGCCACATGGAATGTTTTAAGAAACATTCCGCCACATGGAATGTCCTATGAAACATTCCGCCTAATGGAATGTTTTAAGAAACATTTCGCCAAATGGAATGTCCTAAGAAACATTCCGCCTAATGGAATGTTTTAAGAAACATTCCGCCAAATGGAATGTTTTAAGAAACATTCCGCCAAATGGAATGTTTTAAGAAACATTCCGCCACATGGAATGTTTTAAGAAACATTCCGCCACATGGAATGTCCTAAGAAACATTCCGCCAAATGTAATGTTTTAAGAAACATTCGGCCAAATGGAATGTGTTAATAAACATTCTGCCAAATGGAAAGTCGTAAGAAACATTCCGCCAAATGGAATGTTTTAAGAAACATTCCGCCACATGGAATGTTTTAAGAAACATTCCGCCACATGGAATGTTTTAAGAAACATTCCGCCACATGGAATGTTTTAAGAAACATTCCGCCAAATGGAATGTTTTAAGAAACATTCCGCCAAATGGAATGTTTTAAGAAACATTCCGCCAAATGGAATGTCCTAAGAAACATTCCGCCACATGGAATGTCCTAAGAAACATTCCGCCACATGGAATGTCCTAAGACAAGTTCCGCCAAATGGAATGTTTTAAGGAACATTCCGCCAAATGGAATGTCCTATGAAACATTCCGCCGAATGGAATGTTTTAAGAAACATTTCGCCAAATGGAATGTCCTAAGAAACATTCCGCCACATGGAATGTTTTAGGGTATAAACCCACACACCGTATATGCAGCAGATATGCAACAAATACGCAGCAGATTTGTTGGTACAGATTTGATGCTGTGTTCAGTTATTTAGATCTAATCTGCTGCGATTTTGCTGCGAGTTTGCTGCGTATCGCAGCAGTAAATACGCTGCATATACGTGTGTGGGTTTATACCCTTAAGAAACATTCCGCCACATGGAATGTTTTAAGAAACATTCCGCCACATGGAATGTCCTATGAAACATTCCGCCTAATGGAATGTTTTAAGAAACATTTCGCCAAATGGAATGTCCTAAGAAACATTCCGCCTAATGGAATGTTTTAAGAAACATTCTGCCAAATAGAATGTTTTAATAAACATTCTGCCAAATGGAAAGTCGTAAGAAACATTCCGCCAAATGGAATGTTTTAAGAAACATTCCGCCACATGGAATGTTTTAAGAAACATTCCGCCAAATGGAATGTTTTAAGGAACATTCCGCCAAATGGAATGTCCTATGAAACATTCCGCCACATGGAATGTTTTAAGGAACATTCCGCCAAATGGAATGTCCTATGAAACATTCCGCCACATGGAATGTTTTAAGAAACATTCCGCCACATGGAATGTCCTATGAAACATTCCGCCGAATGGAATGTTTTAAGAAACATTCCGCCAAATGGAATGTCCTAAGAAGCATTCCGCCACATGGAATGTTTTAAGAAACATTCCGCCACATGGAATGTTTTAAGAAACATTCCGCCACATGGAATGTTTTAAGAAACATTCCGCCACATGGAATGTTTTAAGAAACATTCCGCCAAATGGAATGTTTTAAGAAACATTCCGCCAAATGGAATGTTTTAAGAAACATTCCGCCAAATGGAATGTTTTAAGAAACATTCCGCCAAATGGAATGTTTTAAGAAACATTCTGCCACATGGAATGTTTTAAGAAACATTCCGCCACATGGAATGTCCTATGAAACATTCCGCCACATGGAATGTTTTAAGAAACATTCCGCCGAATGGAATGTACTAAGAAACATTCCGCCGAATGGAATGTTTTAAGAAACATTCCGCCAGATGGAATGTCCTAAGAAACATTCCGCCACATGGAATGTTTTAAGAAACATCCCGCCAAATGGAATGTCCTAAGAAACATTCCGCCAAATGGAATGTCCTAAGAAGCATTCCGCCACATGGAATGTTTTAAGAAACATTCCGCCACATGGAATGTTTTAAGAAACATTCCGCCACATGGAATGTTTTAAGAAACATTCCGCCACATGGAATGTTTTAAGAAACATTCCGCCACATGGAATGTTTTAAGAAACATTCCACCACATGGAATGTTTTAAGAAACATTCCGCCACATGGAATGTCCTATGAAACATTCCGCCGAATGGAATGTTTTAAGAAACATTCCGCCAAATGGAATGTCCTAAGAAACATTCCGCCACATGGAATGTTTTAAGAAACATTCCGCCAAATGGAATGTCCTAAGAAACATTCCGCCAAATGGAATGTTTTAAGAAACATTCCGCCAAATGGAATGTCCTAAGAAACATTCCGCCACATGGAATGTCCTAAGAAACATTCCGCCACATGGAATGTCCTAAGACAAGTTCCGCCAAATGGAAGGTTTTAAGGAACATTCCGCCAAATGGAATGTCCTATGAAACATTCCGCCGAATGGAATGTTTTAAGAAACATTTCGCCAAATGGAATGTCCTAAGAAACATTCCGCCACATGGAATGTTTTAGGGTATAAACCCACACACCGTATATGCAGCAGATATGCAACAAATACGCAGCAGATTTGTTGGTACAGATTTGATGCTGTGTTCAGTTATTTAGATCTAATCTGCTGCGATTTTGCTGCGAGTTTGCTGCGTATCGCAGCAGTAAATACGCTGCATATACGTGTGTGGGTTTATACCCTTAAGAAACATTCCGCCACATGGAATGTTTTAAGAAACATTCCGCCAAATGGAATGTCCTAAGAAACATTCCGCCAAATGGAATGTCCTAAGAAACATTCCGCCAAATGGAATGTCCTAAGAAACATTCCGCCAAATGGAATGTCCTATGAAACAATCCGCCACATGGAATGTTTTAGGAAACATTCCGCCACATGGAATGTTTTAAAAAACATTCCGCCAAATGGAATGTTTTAAGAAACATTCCGCCAAATGGAATGTTTTAAGAAACATTCCGCCACATGGAATGTTTTAAGAAACATTCCGCCAAATGGAATGTCCTAAGAAACATTCCGCCAAATGGAATGTTTTAAGAAACATTCTGCCAAATGGAATGTTTTAATAAACATTCCGCCAAATGGAATGTTTTAAGAAACATTCCGCCAAATAGAATGTTTTAAGAAACATTCCGCCAAATGGAATGTTTTCAGAAACATTCCGCCACATGGAATGTTTTAAGAAACATTCCGCCACATGGAATGTTTTAAAAAACATTCCGCCAAATGGAATGTTTTAAGAAACATTCCGCCAAATGGAATGTTTTAAGAAACATTCCGCCAAATGGAATGTTTTAAGAAACATTCTGCCAAATGGAATGTTTTAATAAACATTCTGCCAAATGGAATGTCGTAAGAAACATTCCGCCACATGGAATGTTTTAAGAAACATTCCGCCAAATGGAATGTTTTAAGAAACATTCCGCCACATGGAATGTTTTAAGAAACATTCCGCCAAATGGAATGTTTTAAGAAACATTCCGCCAAATGGAATGTTTTAAGGAACATTCCGCCAAATGGAATGTTTTAAGAAACATTCTGCCAAATGGAATGTTTTAATAAACATTCCGCCAAATGGAATGTCCTAAGAAGCATTCCGCCACATGGAATGTTTTAAGAAACATTCCGCCACATGGAATGTTTTAAGAAACATTCCGCCAAATGGAATGTTTTAAGAAACATTCCGCCAAATGGAATGTTTTAAGAAACATTCCGCCACATAGAATGTTTTAAGAAACATTCCGCCACATGGAATGTCCTATGAAACATTCCGCCGAATTGAATGTTTTAAGAAACATTCCGCCAAATGCAATGTCCTAAAAAACATTCCGCCAAATGGAATGTTTTAAGAAACATTCCGCCACATGGAATGTTTTAAGAAACATTCCGCCACATGGAATGTTTTAAGAAACATTCCGCCACATGGAATGTTTTAAGAAACATTCCGCCAAATGGAATGTTTTAAGAAACATTCCGCCAAATGGAATGTTTTAAGGAACATTCCGCCAAATGGAATGTCCTATGAAACATTCCGCCACATGGAATGTTTTAAGAAACATTCCGCCACATGGAATGTCCTAAGAAACATTCCGCCGAATGGAATGTTTTAAGAAACATTCCGCCAAATGGAATGTTTTAAGGAACATTCCGCCAAATGGAATGTCCTATGAAACATTCCGCCACATGGAATGTTTTAAGAAACATTCCGCCACATGGAATGTTTTAAAAAACATTCCGCCAAATGGAATGTCCTATGAAACATTCCGCCGAATGGAATGTTTTAAGAAACATTCCGCCAGATGGAATGTCCTAAGAAACATTCCGCCGCATGGAATGTTTTAAGAAACATCCCGCCAAATGGAATGTCCTAAGAAACATTCCGCCAAATGGAATGTCCTAAGAAACATTCCGCCACATGGAATGTTTTAAGAAACATTCCGCCACATGGAATGTTTTAAGAAACATTCCGCCACATGGAATGTTTTAAGAAACATTCCGCCAAATGGAATGTTTTAAGAAACATTCCGCCAAATGGAATGTTTTAAGAAACATTCCGCCAAATGGAATGTTTTAAGAAACATTCTGCCACATGGAATGTTTTAAGAAACATTCCGCCACATGGAATGTCCTATGAAACATTCCGCCGAATGGAATGTTTTAAGAAACATTCCGCCAAATGGAATGTCCTAAGAAACATTCCGCCAAATGGAATATTTTAAGAAAGATTCTGCCAAATAGAATGTTTTAATAAACATTCTGCCAAATGGAAAGTCGTAAGAAACATTCCGCCACTTGGAATGTTTTAAGAAACATTCCGCCACATGGAATGTTTTAAGAAACATTCCGCCACATGGAATGTTTTAAGAAACATTCCGCCACATGGAATGTTTTAAGGAACATTCCGCCAAATGGAATGTCCTATGAAACATTCCGCCACATGGAATGTTTTAAGAAACATTCCGCCACATGGAATGTTTTAAAAAACATTCCGCCAAATGGAATGTTTTAAGAAACATTCCGCCAAATGGAATGTCCTATGAAACATTCCGCCGAATGGAATGTTTTAAGAAACATTCCGCCAGATGGAATGTCCTAAGAAACATTCCGCCACATGGAATGTTTTAAGAAACATCCCGCCAAATGGAATGTCCTAAGAAACATTCCGCCAAATGGAATGTCCTAAGAAGCATTCCGCCACATGGAATGTTTTAAGAAACATTCCGCCACATGGAATGTTTTAAGAAACATTCCGCCACATGGAATGTTTTAAGAAACATTCCGCCAAATGGAATGTTTTAAGAAACATTCCGCCAAATGGAATGTTTTAAGGAACATTCCGCCAACTGGAATGTCCTATGAAACATTCCGCCGAATGGAATGTTTTAAGAAACATTTCGCCAAATGGAATGTCCTAAGAAACATTCCGCCACATGGAATGTTTTAGGGTATAAACCCACACACCGTATATGCAGCAGATATGCAACAAATACGCAGCAGATTTGTTGGTACAGATTTGATGCTGTGTTCAGTTATTTAGATCTAATCTGCTGCGATTTTGCTGCGAGTTTGCTGCGTATCGCAGCAGTAAATACGCTGCATATACGTGTGTGGGTTTATACCCTTAAGAAACATTCCGCCACATGGAATGTTTTAGGAAACATTCCGCCACATGGAATGTCCTATGAAACATTCCGCCTAATGGAATGTTTTAAGAAACATTTCGCCAAATGGAATGTCCTAAGAAACATTCCGCCTAATGGAATGTTTTAAGAAACATTCCGCCAAATGGAATGTTTTAAGAAACATTCCGCCACATGGAATGTTTTAAGAAACATTCCGCCACATGGAATGTCCTAAGAAACATTCCGCCAAATGTAATGTTTTAAGAAACATTCTGCCAAATAGAATGTTTTAATAAACATTCTGCCAAATGGAAAGTCGTAAGAAACATTCCGCCAAATGGAATGTTTTAAGAAACATTCCGCCACATGGAATGTTTTAAGAAACATTCCGCCACATGGAATGTTTTAAGAAACATTCCGCCACATGGAATGTTTTAAGAAACATTCCGCCAAATGGAATGTCCTAAGAAACATTCCGCCACATGGAATGTTTTAAGAAACATTCCGCCACATGGAATGTCCTAAGAAACATTCCGCCGAATGGAATGTTTTAAGAAACATTCCGCCAAATGGAATGTCCTAAGAAGCATTCCGCCACATGGAATGTTTTAAGAAACATTCCGCCACATGGAATGTTTTAAGAAACATTCCGCCACATGGAATGTTTTAAGAAACATTCCGCCACATGGAATGGTTTAAGAAACATTCCGCCAAATGGAATGTTTTAAGAAACATTCCGCCAAATGGAATGTTTTAAGAAACATTCCGCCAAATGGAATGTTTTAAGAAACATTTCGCCAAATGGAATGTCCTAAGAAACATTCCGCCAAATGTAATGTTTTAAGAAACATTCTGCCAAATAGAATGTTTTAATAAACATTCTGCCAAATGGAAAGTCGTAAGAAACATTCCGCCAAATGGAATGTTTTAAGAAACATTCCGCCACATGGAATGTTTTAAGAAACATTCCGCCACATGGAATGTTTTAAGAAACATTCCGCCACATGGAATGTTTTAAGAAACATTCCGCCAAATGGAATGTTTTAAGGAACATTCCGCCAAATGGAATGTCCTATGAAACATTCCGCCGAATGGAATGTTTTAAGAAACATTTCGCCAAATGGAATGTCCTAAGAAACATTCCGCCAAATGTAATGTTTTAAGAAACATTCTGCCAAATAGAATGTTTTAATAAACATTCTGCCAAATGGAAAGTCGTAAGAAACATTCCGCCAAATGGAATGTTTTAAGAAACATTCCGCCACATGGAATGTTTTAAGAAACATTCCGCCACATGGAATGTTTTAAGAAACATTCCGCCACATGGAATGTTTTAAGAAACATTCCGCCACATGGAATGTTTTAACCCCTTTAAGCAAAAGTCAGTAAATGTACTGACCTGCTTCAGATGCTCACTGTTTACACAAACAGTGACCGGGAGCTGCAACTAAACTTTCAGCTGATAGCTGACAGTTTTGTGTAACTGCCACTGGACCCCCTAAGGGGGTCCAGAATCGGCAATTGCCGGCATTGGTGGATCAGTAACGGTAATTGGTGTTGTAAAAAAGACATAGGATTATATTGGAATCTCTGGAAAGAAAATGCAAATTTTAACTTTTCACTCTTTCTTTGCAGTTATTCCTTTGAAATGCCCAAAGGGTTAAATAACTGAATGAATATAAATTTAAATACTTGAAAGAGTGAAGATTTCAAAATGGGTTGAATTGTGGGGGTTTTTAGTATACCGGCCTCTAAAATATACTCCAAAACTGAACTGGTGCCTAAAGAATTTCTGAGTTTGAAATTTTCACGAACATTTTGAAAATTGCTACTAAACATTTACGGCCTCTAACATCCCAAATAAGTAAAAGCATGTTCACCAAATGCTTTTAAAATAAAGTAGACATGTTATAGATATGAATTAATAAATAATGAATTTAGTATTACTATTTTCCTTATTGGCAGAGACTTTCAAATGTAAAGAAATGCGCTGTTTTTACATTTTTAACAACATTTTGGAGTTATTCACAAAAAAATTCTAAAGCTATCAACTCAAATTTACCACTAACCTAAAGTAGAATATGTAACAAAAAAACAATCTTGGAATCAGAAGGATTGGTAAAAACATTCCCAGGTTATTGATGAATAAAGTGACACAGGTCATATTCATAAAATTTGCCTTGGTCCTGAAAGGGTTAAGAAACATTCCGCCAAATGGAATGTTTTAAGGAACATTCCGCCAAATGGAATGTCCTATGAAACATTCCGCCACATGGAATGTTTTAAGGAACATTCCGCCAAATGGAATGTCCTATGAAACATTCCGCCACATGGAATGTTTTAAGAAACATTCCGCCACATGGAATGTCCTAAGAAACATTCCGCCGAATGGAATGTTTTAAGAAACATTCCGCCAAATGGAATGTCCTAAGAAGCATTCCGCCACATGGAATGTTTTAAGAAACATTCCGCCACATGGAATGTTTTAAGAAACATTCCGCCACATGGAATGTTTTAAGAAACATTCCGCCACATGGAATGTTTTAAGAAACATTCCGCCAAATGGAATGTTTTAAGAAACATTCCGCCAAATGGAATGTTTTAAGAAACATTCCGCCAAATGGAATGTTTTAAGAAACATTCCGCCAAATGGAATGTTTTAAGAAACATTCTGCCACATGGAATGTTTTAAGAAACATTCCGCCACATGGAATGTCCTATGAAACATTCCGCCGAATGGAATGTTTTAAGAAACATTCCGCCAAATGGAATGTCCTAAGAAACATTCCGCCGAATGGAATGTTTTAAGAAACATTCCGCCAGATGGAATGTCCTAAGAAACATTCCGCCACATGGAATGTTTTAAGAAACATCCCGCCAAATGGAATGTCCTAAGAAACATTCCGCCAAATGGAATGTCCTAAGAAGCATTCCGCCACATGGAATGTTTTAAGAAACATTCCGCCACATGGAATGTTTTAAGAAACATTCCGCCACATGGAATGTTTTAAGAAACATTCCGCCACATGGAATGTTTTAAGAAACATTCCGCCAAATGGAATGTTTTAAGAAACATTCCGCCAAATGGAATTTTTTAAGGAACATTCCGCCAAATGGAATGTCCTATGAAACATTCCGCCGAATGGAATGTTTTAAGAAACATTCCGCCAAATGGAATCTTTTAATAAACATTCCGCCAAATGGAATGTCCTAAGAAGCATTCCGCCACATGGAATGTTTTAAGAAACATTCCACCACATGGAATGTTTTAAGAAACATTCCGCCACATGGAATGTCCTATGAAACATTCCGCCGAATGGAATGTTTTAAGAAACATTCCGCCAAATGGAATGTCCTAAGAAACATTCCGCCACATGGAATGTTTTAAGAAACATTCCGCCAAATGGAATGTCCTAAGAAACATTCCGCCAAATGGAATGTTTTAAGAAACATTCCGCCAAATGGAATGTCCTAAGAAACATTCCGCCACATGGAATGTCCTAAGAAACATTCCGCCACATGGAATGTCCTAAGACAAGTTCCGCCAAATGGAATGTTTTAAGGAACATTCCGCCAAATGGAATGTCCTATGAAACATTCCGCCGAATGGAATGTTTTAAGAAACATTTCGCCAAATGGAATGTCCTAAGAAACATTCCGCCACATGGAATGTTTTAGGGTATAAACCCACACACCGTATATGCAGCAGATATGCAACAAATACGCAGCAGATTTGTTGGTACAGATTTGATGCTGTGTTCAGTTATTTAGATCTAATCTGCTGCGATTTTGCTGCGAGTTTGCTGCGTATCGCAGCAGTAAATACGCTGCATATACGTGTGTGGGTTTATACCCTTAAGAAACATTCCGCCACATGGAATGTTTTAAGAAACATTCCGCCACATGGAATGTCCTAAGAAACATTCCGCCACATGGAATGTTTTAAGAAACATTCCGCCACATGGAATGTTTTAAGAAACATTCCGCCACATGGAATGTTTTAAGAAACATTCCGCCAAATGGAATGTTTTAAGAAACATTCCGCCAAATGGAATGTTTTAAGGAACATTCCTCCAAATGGAATGTCCTATGAAACATTCCGCCACATGGAATGTTTTATGAAACATTCCGCCACATGGAATGTTTTAAGAAACATTCCGCCACATGGAATGTTTTAAAAAACATTCCGCCAAATGGAATGTTTTAAGAAACATTCCGCCAAATGGAATGTCCTATGAAACATTCCGCCGAATGGAATGTCCTATGAAACATTCCGCCGAATGGAATGTCCTAAGAAATATTCCGCCAAATGGAATGTCCTAAGAAACATTCCGCCAAATGGAATGTCCTAAGAAACATTCCGCCAAATGGAATGTCCTATGAAACAATCCGCCACATGGAATGTTTTAGAAAACATTCCGCCAAATGGAATGTTTTAATAAACATTCCGCCAAATGGAATGTCCTAAGAAGCATTCCGCCACATGGAATGTTTTAAGAAACATTCCGCCACATGGAATGTTTTAAGAAACATTCCGCCAAATGGAATGTTTTAAGAAACATTCCGCCAAATGGAATGTTTTAAGAAACATTCCGCCACATAGAATGTTTTAAGAAACATTCCGCCACATGGAATGTCCTATGAAACATTCCGCCGAATTGAATGTTTTAAGAAACATTCCGCCAAATGCAATGTCCTAAAAAACATTCCGCCAAATGGAATGTTTTAAGAAACATTCTGCCACATGGAATGTTTTAAGAAACATTCCGCCACATGGAATGTTTTAAGAAACATTCCGCCAAATGGAATGTTTTAAGAAACATTCCGCCAAATGGAATGTTTTAAGAAACATTCCGCCAAATGGAATGTTTTAAGGAACATTCCGCCAAATGGAATGTCCTATGAAACATTCCGCCACATGGAATGTTTTAAGAAACATTCCGCCACATGGAATGTTTTAAGAAACATTCCGCCACATGGAATGTCCTAAGAAACATTCCGCCACATGGAATGTTTTAAGAAACATTCCGCCAAATGGAATGTCCTAAGAAACATTCCGCCACATGGAATGTTTTAAGAAACATTCCGCCACATGGAATGTTTTAAGAAACATTCCGCCACATGGAATGTTTTAAGAAACATTCCGCCAAATGGAATGTCCTAAGAAACATTCCGCCAAATAGAATGTTTTAAGAAACATTCCGCCACATGGAATGTCCTATGAAACATTCCGCCGAATGGAATGTTTTAAGAAACATTCCGCCAAATGGAATGTCCTAAGAAACATTCCGCCAAATGGAATGTTTTAAGAAACATTCTGCCAAATAGAATGTTTTAATAAACATTCTGCCAAATGGAAAGTCGTAAGAAACATTCCGCCAAATGGAATGTTTTAAGAAACATTCCGCCACATGGAATGTTTTAAGAAACATTCCGCCACATGGAATGTTTTAAGAAACATTCCGCCACATGGAATGTTTTAAGAAACATTCCGCCACATGGAATGTTTTAAGAAACATTTCGCCACATGGAATGTTTTAAGAAACATTCCGCCACATGGAATGTTTTAAGAAACATTCCGCCACATGGAATGTTTTAAGAAACATTCCGCCAAATGGAATGTTTTAAGGAACATTCCGCCAAATGGAATGTCCTATGAAACATTCCGCCACATGGAATGTTTTAAGAAACATTCCGCCACATGGAATGTTTTAAAAAACATTCTGCCAAATGGAATGTTTTAAGAAACATTCCGCCAAATGGAATGTCCTATGAAACATTCCGCCGAATGGAATGTTTTAAGAAACATTCCGCCAGATGGAATGTCCTAAGAAACATTCCGCCACATGGAATGTTTTAAGAAACATCCCGCCAAGTGGAATGTCCTAAGAAACATTCCGCCAAATGGAATGTCCTAAGAAGCATTCCGCCACATGGAATGTTTTAAGAAACATTCCGCCACATGGAATGTTTTAAGAAACATTCCGCCACATGGAATGTCCTAAGAAACATTCCGCCACATGGAATGTTTTAGGGTATAAACCCACACACCGTATATGCAGCAGATATGCAACAAATACGCAGCAGATTTGTTGGTACAGATTTGATGCTGTGTTCAGTTATTTAGATCTAATCTGCTGCGATTTTGCTGCGAGTTTGCTGCGTATCGCAGCAGTAAATACGCTGCATATACGTGTGTGGTTTTATACCCTTAAGAAACATTCAGCCACATGGAATGTTTTAAGAAACATTCCGCCACATGGAATGTCCTAAGAAACATTCCGCCACATGGAATGTTTTAAGAAACATTCCGCCACATGGAATGTTTTAAGAAACATTCCGCCAAATGGAATGTTTTAAGAAACATTCCGCCAAATGGAATGTCCTATGAAACATTCCGCCGAATGGAATGTCCTAAGAAACATTCCGCCAAATGGAATGTCCTAAGAAACATTCCGCCAAATGGAATGTCCTAAGAAACATTCCGCCAAATGGAATGTCCTAAGAAACATTCCGCCAAATGGAATGTCCTAAGAAACATTCCGCCAAATGGAATGTCCTATGAAACAATCCGCCACATGGAATGTTTTAGGAAACATTCCGCCACATGGAATGTTTTAAAAAACATTCCGCCAAATGGAATGTTTTAAGAAACATTCCGCCAAATGGAATGTTTTAAGAAACATTCCGCCACATGGAATGTTTTAAGAAACATTCCGCCAAATGGAATGTTTTAAGAAACATTCCGCCACATGGAATGTTTTAAGAAACATTTCGCCACATGGAATGTCCTAAGAAACATTCCGCCAAATGGAATGTTTTAAGAAACATTCTGCCAAATGGAATGTTTTAAGAAACATTCTGCCAAATGGAATGTTTTAATAAACATTCCGCCAAATGGAATGTTTTAAGAAACATTCCGCCACATGGAATGTTTTAAGAAACATTCCGCCAGATGGAATGTTTTAAGAAACATTCCGCCAAATAGAATGTTTTAAGAAACATTCCGCCAAATGGAATGTTTGCAGAAACATTCCGCCAAATAGAATGTTTTAAGAAACATTCCGCCAAATGGAATGTTTTAAGAAACATTCCGCCAAATGGAATGTTTTAAGAAACATTCCGCCACATGGAATTTCCTAAGAAACATTCCGCCAAATAGAATGTTTTAAGAAACATTCTGCCAAATGGAATGTTTTAATAAACATTCCGCCAAATGGAATGTTGTAAGTAACATTCCGCCAAATGGAATGTCCTAAGACACGTTCCGCCAAATGGAATGTTTTAAGGAACATTCCGCCAAATGGAATGTCCTAAGAAACATTCCGCCGAATGGAATGTTTTAAGAAACATTTCGCCAAATGGAATGTCCTAAGAAACATTCCGCCACATGGAATGTTTTAAGAAACATTCCGCCACATGGAATGTCCTATGAAACATTCCGCCGAATGGAATGTTTTAAGAAACATTCCGCCAAATGCAATGTCCTAAAAAACATTCCGCCAAATGGAATGTTTTAAGAAACATTCTGCCAAATGGAATGTTTTAATAAACATTCTGCCAAATGGAATGTCGTAAGAAACATTCCGCCACATGGAATGTTTTAAGAAACATTCCGCCACATGGAATGTTTTAAGAAACATTCCGCCACATGGAATGTTTTAAGAAACATTCCGCCAAATGGAATGTTTTAAGAAACATTCCGCCAAATGGAATGTTTTAAGGAACATTCCGCCAAATGGAATGTCCTATGAAACATTCCGCCACATGGAATGTTTTAAGAAACATTCCGCCACATGGATTGTTTTAAAAAACATTCCGCCAAATGGAATGTTTTAAGAAACATTCCGCCACATGGAATGTCCTAAGAAACATTCCGCCACATGGAATGTTTTAAGAAACATTCCGCCACATGGATTGTTTTAAAAAACATTCCGCCACATGGAATGTTTTAAGAAACATTCTGCCAAATGGAATGTTTTAATAAACATTCCGCCAAATGGAATGTTTTAAGAAACATTCCGCCACATGGAATGTTTTAAGAAACATTCCGCCAGATGGAATGTTTTAAGAAACATTCCGCCAAATAGAATGTTTTAAAAAACATTCCGCCACATGGAATGTTTTAAGAAACATTCCGCCAAATGGAATGTTTTAAGAAACATTCCGCCAAATGGAATGTTTTAAGAAACATTCCGCCAAATGGAATGTTTTAAGAAACATTCCGCCAAATGGAATGTTTTAAGAAACATTCCGCCAAATGGAATGTTTTAAGAAACATTCCGCCAAATGGAATGTTTTAAGAAACATTCCGCCAAATGGAATGTTTTAAGAAACATTCCGCCAAATGGAATGTTTTAAGAAACATTCCGCCACATGGAATGTCCTAAGACACGTTCCGCCAAATGGAATGTTTTAACCCCTTAGGGACCAAGCCTGTTTGGGCCTTAATGACCAGGCTCATTTTTCAAAATCTGACCTGTCTCACTTTATGCGCTTATAGCTCAGTGATGCTTTAACGTATGCTAGCGATTCTGAGATTGTTTTTTCGTAACATATGGTACTTTATGTTAGTGGCAAAATTTGGTCACTGTCTTGTGTGTTTTTTGTGAAAAACATCAAAATATAATGAAAAATTTGAAAATTTTGCACTTTACGAACTTTGAAATTCTTTGCTTCTAAAAAAAAAAAGGCACATGACAAAAATTAGTTAGTAAGTCACATTATCAATATGTCCTCTTTATTCTGGCTTCATTTCGTAAACATATTTCACTTTTTTAGGGTGTTACGGGGCTTAGAAATGTATCAGCAAATTATCAAATTTTCATGAAATTTCCAAAACTGATTTTTTTAGGGACCAGTTCTTTTTTTAAGTTGATTTAGGAGGGTTGTATACTGGAAACCCCCATAAGTGACCCCATTTTGGAAACTAGACACCTTAAAGAATTAATCTAGGGGTATAATGAGCATTTTAACCCTACAGGGGCTGGAGGAAAGTATTCACAATTAGGCCGGAAAAAAATGGAAAATAGAAATTTTCCAATAATATATTTGTTAAGATTAAAGTATCTCATTTTCATAATAAACATGAGAGAAAATGCACCCCAAATTATGTAATGCAGGTTCTCCTGAGTAGAACGGTACCCCATATGTGGGCGTAAACCACTGTATGGGCACACAGCAGGTCTCAGAAGGAAGGGAGCACCTATTAGCATTTCCAGTTCAGATTTTGCTGAAGAAATTTCTGAGCGCCAGGTGCGTTTGCAGAGCCCCTGTAGTGTCAGCAGAATAGAACCCCCCCAAAAGTCACCCCATTTTGGAAAGTACACCCATCAAAGAATACATCTTGGGGTGTGGTGACCATTTTGACCCCACAGGTATTAGAGGAAAGTATTCAAAAGAAGACAGTAAAAATGAAAAAATAGAATTTTTCCAATAATATGTTTGTTTAGTTTGAAACTTCTCAATTTCACGAGTAACAGGGGAGAAAACTCACCCCAATATATGTAACGCAGGTACTCCTGAGTAGAACGATACCCCATATGTGGGCATAAACCACTGTGTGGGCACACAGCGGGGCTCAGAAGGGAAGGAGCGCCAATTAGCATTTCCAGTTCAGATTTTGCTGAAGAAATTTCTGAGCGCCAGGTGCGTTTGCAGAGCCCCTGTAGTGTCAGCAGAATAGAACCCCAACAAAAGTCACCCCATTTTGGAAAGTACACCCATCAAAGAATACATCTTGGGGTGTGGTGACCATTTTGACCCCACAGGTATTAGAGGAAAGTATTCAAAAGAAGACAGTAAAAATGAAAAAATAGAATTTTTCCAATAACATGTTTGTTTAGTTTGAAATTTCTCAATTTCACGAGAAACAGGGGAGAAAACTCACCCCAATATATGTAACGCAGGTACTCCTGAGTAGAATGATACCCCATATGTGGGCATAAACCACTGTGTGGGCACACAGCGGGCCACAGAAGGAAGGGAGCGCCAAGCATTTTCAGTGCATGATTTTCCTGAAGAAGTTTCTGAGCGCCAGGTGCGTTTGCAGTGCCCCTGTAATGTCTACAGAATAGAACCCTCCCCCCCAAAATCACCCCATTTTGGAAAGTACACCCCTCAAGGAATTTATCTTGGGGTGTGGTGAGCATTTTGACCCCACAGGTATTGGAGGAAAGTATTCAAAACTAGACCGTAAAAATGAAAAAAAATTAATTTTTTCAATAACATGTTTGTTTAGTTTGAAATTTCTCAATTTCACTAGGAACAAGGGAGAAAAAGCACCCCAAAACTTGTAACGGAGGTTCTCCTGAGTACAATGGTACCCCATATGTGGGCATAAACCACTGTATGGGCACACAGCAGGGCTCAGAAGAGAAGGAGTGTCATTTTAGTTACAGGCAATATGTGGGTGTTTACTGGTTATCTGGGGTGGTAATAGACAATCTCAGGGTGTTTACTGGCTATCTGAGGTGGCAGCAGGCAATCTGGTGGGGTTATGGGCAATCTGGGGTGGTTACGAGCAGTCTGTGCCAATCTGGGGTGGTTACGGTCAATCTGGGGTGGTTACGGTCAATCTGGGGTGGTTACGGTCAATCTGGGGTGGTCACAGGCAATCTGGGGTGGTCACGGGCAATCTGGGGTGGTTACGGGCAATCTGGGGTGGTTACTGGCTGTATGGGGTGGTTATGGGCAATCTTGGGGTGTTTACTGGCTATCTAGGGGTGGTTACTGGCTATCTGGGGTGGTGATGGGCAATCTGATGGTGTTCACTGACTATCTGGGGTGGTGACGGGCAATCTGGTGGTGTTCACTGACTATCTGGGGTTGCAACGGGCAATCTGGGGTGGTGACGGAAAATCTGGGGTGGTGACGGGAAATCTGGGGTGGTTGCGAGCAATCTGTGGTGGTTACAGGCAATTTGGGGTAGTTACAGGCAGTCTGTGGCAATCTGGGGTGGTTACGGGCTGTCTGGAATGGTTATGGGCTATGGGGGGGGATACGGGCAATCTGGGGAGATTACGGGCAATCTGGGGAGATTACGGGCATTCTGGGGTGGTGACAGGCAATCTGGGGTGGTTATGGGCTGTCTGGGATGGTTATGGGCTGTCTGGGATGGTTATGGGCTATCTGGGATGGTTATGGGCTGTCTGGGGTGGATACGGGCAATCTGGGGTGGATACGGACAATCTGGGGAGGTTACAGGCAATCTGGGGTGGTTACGGGTAATCTGGGGTGGTTACGGGTAATCTGGGGTGGTTACGGGTAATCTGGGGTGGTGATGGGTAATCTGGGGTGGTGATGGGTAATCTGGGGTGGTTACAGGTAATCTGGGGTGGTTACAAGTAATCCAGGGTGGTTACGGGTAATCCAGGGCACTTGACTTTGGTGACAGGCGTAAAAAAGTGCCGGCACCATTTGGAACAAGCGATCAGTGGTATATAGTATATACCGCTGATCACTTGTACTAGGACCACACCGGGTGGTCACCGATCATTGCCCCATGCTCTCCGCCACCTCCGGTGGTGGAGAGAATGAAGCTTGGATCATTTTTAGGAATCCATCACTGTGAACAGAGTCTGTTCACAGTGATGGCGGCAGCCATCTTGGATCAGATGGCCGCCCAGGGAGGGGAGGGTCAGTGGCCAGGTCACTAGGGTTAATTCTGGGGATGGGGGGACATGTTTTCATCTCCTCTCACTGTGGATTCACGGTGAGAAGAGATGAAAGCGTTCAGCTGCGCTGGCAATGCCCGTTACCGGTAGCCGCCTTTATACTGATAACGGCGATCACCGGTGAGGGGACTGGCCGGGACTGACCCCACACTCTCCCCCAACCCCTCAGCAACCTCCGATAGCTGAGAGGAGGAGGCTGCGGGCATTACCGGCGCCGCTGCACTATTCTGCACCATCGCCATAAAGAGCTGATGGCAGCAGAATAGAGCCCATTAGTGATCGCCGTAAAAATCCGTATCGGCGGTCACTAATAACATAATAAATGTATTCTCTGGGTCGCTACGGTTACGGCGATACCACATTTGTATAGTTTTTTTTTAACTATTACCGCTTTGGCGCAATAGAAACTATCTTCCTAGCCAAAACCCACAAAAACTGTCCCTGCATTGTAAGATCCATAGCGTTCTCATCTTTTGCGCGACAGAGCTGGTTTTGGCTTATTTTTTGCGGGAAGATCTGTAGTTTCTATTGATACCAAGTTTTATATGTATATGACTTTTTGATCTCTTTTATGACGTATTTTCTAAAGTGGATTGATAAAATACAGCTATTCTAGTACTGTTTTTTTTATTTTATTTTTACAGCGTGTGTCGTGCGATATAATTATTGATATAGTTTTATAGATTGGGTTGTTACGGACGTAACGATACCAAATATGTATAGGATTTGTGTTTTTGATCACTTTTATGTAATGTTTTATAGTGTATGGGGAATGTAATGCATCTTTATTATTGGGGGGGGCTGGGGGGGCTGTATTGTGTTTGGTGCACACTTTTTTCACTTTTTTTTACTTTTACACTAGTGTACATTACTGTACACTAGTGTAAAATACTTTGATCACTGATACAATACATTGCAGTACCTGATGTACTGCAATGTATTGTATCATGCCTCATGCTGACAGGCAATAGCCGCGGCCACCCCTGTCAGCATCAGGCATCTCCATGGTGACCCCGGGGACCTTCATTAGGACCCCGGAATCACCATGGAGACATCGGGACCCCGGACGGCGCCGCGGGACATCGCGATCATGTAAGTGACCCACGGCGCCGTCCGGGATCCACCGGGACCCGTTAGATGCCGCTGTCATGGTTTGACAGCGGCATTTAACGGGTTAAACTGCCCGGAGCCGAGAATCCTCCGCTCCGGGCAGTTACAGGAGGGTGTCAGCGGTCACACTGACCGCTGATCCCCCGTCCTGCAGCCGCCGCCGGGCGGTAATTTATTCCGATGCGCCCGCCGTTAAAAGGCGTACGCATCGGAATAAAGCCCATTAGTGGCCGCCGTGAAAAGGCAGCATGGCGGTCACTAAGGGGTTAAGGAACATTCCGCCAAATGGAATGTCCTATGAAACATTCCGCCAAATGGAATGTTTTAAGAAACATTCCGCCACATGGAATGTCCTAAGAAACATTCCGCCACATGGAATGTTTTAAGAAACATTCCGCCACATGGAATGTTTTAAGAAACATTCCGCCACATGGAATGTTTTAAAAAACATTCCGCCAAATGGAATGTTTTAAGAAACATTCCGCCAAATGGAATGTTTTAAGAAACATTCTGCCAAATGGAATGTCGTAAGAATCATTCCGCCACATGGAATGTTTTAAGAAACATTCCGCCAAATGGAATGTTTTAAGAAACATTCCGCCAAATGGAATGTTTTAAGAAACATTCCGCCAAATGGAATGTCCTAAGAAACATTCCGCCAAATGGAATGTTTTAAGAAACATTCCGCCAAATGGAATGTCCTAAGAAACATTCCGCCACATGGAATGTCCTAAGAAACATTCCGCCAAATGGAATGTTTTAAGAAACATTCTGCCAAATGGAATGTTTTAATAAATATTCCGCCAAATGGAATGTTTTAGGGTATAAACCCACACACCGTATATGCAGCGTATTTACTGCTGCAATACGCAGCAAATACGCAGCAAACACGCAGCAAAAACGCAGCAGATTAGATCTAAATAACTGAACACAGCATCAAATCTGTACCAACAAATCTGCTGCGTATTTGCTGCGTATTTGTTGCGTATCTGCTGTGTATACGGTGTGTGGGTTTGTACCCTTAAGAAACATTCCGCCACATGGAATGTTTTAAGAAACTTTCCGCCACATGGAATGTTTTAAGAAACATTCCGCCACATGGAATGTCCTAAGAAACATTCCGCCAAATGGAATGTTTTAAGAAACATTCTGCCACATGGAATGTTTTAAGAAACATTCCGCCAAATGGAATGTTTTAAGAAACATTCCGCCACATGGAATGTTTTAAGAAACATTCCGCCACATGGAATGTTTTAAGAAACATTCCGCCACATGGAATGTCCTAAGAAACATTCCGCCACATGGAATGTCCTAAGAAACATTCCGCCAAATGGAATGTTTTAAGAAACATTCCGCCAAATGGAATGTTTTAAGAAACATTCTGCCAAATGGAATGTTTTAATAAACATTCCGCCAAATGGAATGTTTTAAGAAACATTCCGCCACATGGAATGTTTTAAGAAACATTCCGCCACATGGAATGTCCTAAGACACGTTCCGCCAAATGGAATGTTTTAAGGAACATTCCGCCAAATGGAATGTCCTATGAAACATTCCGCCAAATGGAATGTTTTAAGAAACATCCGCCACATGGAATGTCCTAAGAAACATTCCGCCACATGGAATGTTTTAAGAAACATTCCGCCACATGGAATGTTTTAAAAAACATTCCGCCAAATGGAATGTTTTAAGAAACATTCCACCAAATGGAATGTTTTAAGAAACATTCTGCCAAATGGAATGTTTTAAGAAACATTCTGCCAAATGGAATGTCGTAAGAATCATTCTGCCACATGGAATGTTTTAAGAAACATTCCGCCAAATGGAATGTTTTAAGAAACATTCCGCCAAATGGAATGTTTTAAGAAACATTCCGCCAAATGGAATGTTTTAAGAAACATTCCGCCACATGGAATGTTTTAAGAAACATTCCGCCAAATGGAATGTTTTAAGAAACATTCCGCCAAATGGAATGTTTTAAAAAACATTCCGCCAAATGGAATGTTTTAAGAAACATTCCGCCACATGGAATGTTTTAAGAAACATTCCGCCACATGGAATGTCCTATGAAACATTCCGCCGAATGGAATGTTTTAAGAAACATTCCGCCAAATGGAATGTCCTAAAAAACATTCCGCCACATGGAATGTTTTAAGAAACATTCCGCCAAATGGAATGTCCTATGAAACATTCCGCCGCATGGAATGTTTTAAGAAACATTCCGCCAAATGGAATGTCCTAAGAAACATTCCGCCACATGGAATGTTTTAAGAAACATTCCGCCAAATGGAATGTCCTAAGAAACATTCCGCCAAATGGAATGTTTTAAGAAACATTCCGCCAAATGGAATGTTTTAAGAAACATTCCGCCAAATGGAATGTTTTAAGAAACATTCCGCCAAATGGAATGTCCTATGAAACATTCCGCCAATGGAATGTTTTAAGAAACATTCCGCCAAATGGAATGTCCTAAGAAACTTTCCGCCAAATGGAATGTTTTAAGAAACATTCCGCCAAATGGAATGTTTTAAGAAACATTCCGCCACATGGAATGTTTTAAGAAACATTCCGCCAAATGGAATGTCCTAAGAAACATTCCGCCACATGGAATGTTGTAAGAAACATTCCGCCACATGGAATGTCCTAAGAAACATTCCGCCAATTGGAATGTTTTAAGAAACATTCTGCCACATGGAATGTTTTAAGAAACATTCCGCCACATGGAATGTCCTATGAAACATTCCGCCAAATGGAATGTCCTAAGAAACATTCCGCCAAATGGAATGTCCTAAGAAACATTCCGCCAAATGGAATGTTTTAAGAAACATTCTGCCAAATGGAAAGTCGTAAGAAACATTCCGCCACATGGAATGTTTTAAGAAACATTCCGCCACATGGAATGTCCTAAGAAACATTCCGCCAAATGGAATGTTTTAAGAAACATTCTGCCACATGGAATGTTTTAAGAAACATTTCGCCACATGGAATGTCCTATGAAACATTCCGCCGAATGGAATGTTTTAAGAAACATTCCGCTAAATGGAATGTCCTAAGAAACATTCCGCCAAATGGAATGTTTTAAGAAACATTCTGCCAAATAGAATGTTTTAATAAACATTCTGCCAAATGGAAAGTCGTAAGAAACATTCCGCCACTTGGAATGTTTTAAGAAACATTCCGCCACTTGGAATGTTTTAAGAAACATTCCGCCACATGGAATGTTTTAAGAAACATTTCGCCACATGGAATGTTTTAAGAAACATTCCGCCAAATGGAATGTTTTAAGGAACATTCCGCCAAATGGAATGTCCTATGAAACATTCCGCCACATGGAATGTTTTAAGAAACATTCCGCCACATGGAATGTTTTAAAAAACATTCCGCCAAATGGAATGTTTTAAGAAACATTCCGCCAAATGGAATGTCCTATGAAACATTCCGCCGAATGGAATGTTTTAAGAAACATTCCGCCAGATGGAATGTCCTAAGAAACATTCCGCCACATGGAATGTTTTAAGAAACATCCCGCCAAATGGAATGTCCTAAGAAACATTCCGCCAAATGGAATGTCCTAAGAAGCATTCCGCCACATGGAATGTTTTAAGAAACATTCCGCCACATGGAATGTTTTAAGAAACATTCCGCCACATGGAATGTTTTAAGAAACATTCCGCCACATGGAATGTTTTAAGAAACATTCCGCCAAATGGAATGTTTTAAGAAACATTCCGCCAAATGGAATTTTTTAAGGAACATTCCGCCAAATGGAATGTCCTATGAAACATTCCGCCGAATGGAATGTTTTAAGAAACATTCCGCCAAATGGAATCTTTTAATAAACATTCCGCCAAATGGAATGTCCTAAGAAGCATTCCGCCACATGGAATGTTTTAAGAAACATTCCACCACATGGAATGTTTTAAGAAACATTCCGCCACATGGAATGTCCTATGAAACATTCCGCCGAATGGAATGTTTTAAGAAACATTCCGCCAAATGGAATGTTTTAAGAAACATTCCGCCAAATGGAATGTCCTAAGAAACATTCCGCCACATGGAATGTCCTAAGAAACATTCCGCCACATGGAATGTCCTAAGACAAGTTCCGCCAAATGGAATGTTTTAAGGAACATTCCGCCAAATGGAATGTCCTATGAAACATTCCGCCGAATGGAATGTTTTAAGAAACATTTCGCCAAATGGAATGTCCTAAGAAACATTTCGCCACATGGAATGTTTTAGGGTATAAACCCACACACCGTATATGCAGCAGATATGCAACAAATACGCAGCAGATTTGTTGGTACAGATTTGATGCTGTGTTCAGTTATTTAGATCTAATCTGCTGCGATTTTGCTGCGAGTTTGCTGCGTATCGCAGCAGTAAATACGCTGCATATACGTGTGTGGGTTTATACCCTTAAGAAACATTCCGCCACATGGAATGTTTTAAGAAACATTCCGCCACATGGAATGTCCTAAGAAACATTCCGCCACATGGAATGTTTTAAGAAACATTCCGCCAAATGGAATGTTTTAAGAAACATTCCGCCACATGGAATGTTTTAAGAAACATTCCGCCAAATGGAATGTTTTAAGAAACATTCCGCCAAATGGAATGTTTTAAGGAACATTTCTCCAAATGGAATGTCCTATGAAACATTCCGCCACATGGAATGTTTTAAGAAACATTCCGCCACATGGAATGTTTTAAGAAACATTCCGCCAAATGGAATGTTTTAAGAAACATTCCGCCAAATGGAATGTTTTAAGAAACATTCCGCCAAATGGAATGTCCTATGAAACATTCCGCCAATGGAATGTTTTAAGAAACATTCCGCCAAATGGAATGTCCTAAGAAACTTTCCGCCAAATGGAATGTTTTAAGAAACATTCCGCCAAATGGAATGTTTTAAGAAACATTCCGCCACATGGAATGTTTTAAGAAACATTCCGCCAAATGGAATGTCCTATGAAACATTCCGCCAAATGGAATGTCCTATGAAACATTCCGCCAATGGAATGTTTTAAGAAACATTCCGCCAAATGGAATGTCCTAAGAAACTTTCCGCCAAATGGAATGTTTTAAGAAACATTCCGCCAAATGGAATGTTTTAAGGAACATTCCGCCAAATGGAATGTCCTATGAAACATTCCGCCGAATGGAATGTTTTAAGAAACATTTCGCCAAATGGAATGTCCTAAGAAACATTCCGCCACATGGAATGTTTTAGGGTATAAACCCACACACCGTATATGCAGCAGATATGCAACAAATACGCAGCAGATTTGTTGGTACAGATTTGATGCTGTGTTCAGTTATTTAGATCTAATCTGCTGCGATTTTGCTGCGAGTTTGCTGCGTATCGCAGCAGTAAATACGCTGCATATACGTGTGTGGGTTTATACCCTTAAGAAACATTCCGCCACATGGAATGTTTTAAGAAACATTCCGCCACATGGAATGTCCTAAGAAACATTCCGCCACATGGAATGTTTAAAGAAACATTCCGCCACATGGAATGTTTTAAGAAACATTCCGCCAAATGGAATGTTTTAAGAAACATTCCGCCAAATGGAATGTTTTAAGGAACATTTCTCCAAATGGAATGTCCTAAGAAACATTCCGCCAAATGGAATGTCCTAAGAAACATTCCGCCACATGGAATGTTTTAAGAAACATTCCGCCACATGGAATGTTTTAAAAAACATTCCGCCAAATGGAATGTTTTAAGAAACATTCCGCCAAATGGAATGTTTTAAGAAACATTCTGCCAAATGGAATGTTTTAATAAACATTCTGCCAAATGGAATGTCGTAAGAAACATTCCGCCACATGGAATGTTTTAAGAAACATTCCGCCAAATGGAATGTTTTAAGAAACATTCCGCCACATGAAATGTTTTAAGAAACATTCCGCTAAATGGAATGTTTTAAGAAACATTCCGCCAAATGGAATGTTTTAAGAAACATTCTGCCAAATGGAATGTTTTAATAAACATTCCGCCAAATGGAATGTCCTAAGAAGCATTCCGCCACATGGAATGTTTTAAGAAACATTCCGCCACATGGAATGTTTTAAGAAACATTCCGCCAAATGGAATGTTTTAAGAAACATTCCGCCAAATGGAATGTTTTAAGAAACATTCCGCCACATGGAATGTTTTAAGAAACATTCCGCCAAATGGAATGTTTTAAGAAACATTCTGCCACATGGAATGTTTTAAGAAACATTCCGCCACATGGAATGTCCTAAGAAACATTCCGCCAAATGGCATGTTTTAAGAAACATTCTGCCAAATGGAATGTTTTAATAAACATTCCGCCAAATGTAATGTTTTAAGAAACATTCCGCCACATGGAATGTTTTAAGAAACATTCCGCCACATGGAATGTTTTAAGAAACATTCCGCCAAATAGAATGTTTTAAGAAACATTCCGCCAAATGGAATGTTTTCAGAAACATTCCGCCAAATAGAATGTTTTAAGAAACATTCCGCCAAATGGAATGTTTTAAGAAACATTCCGCCACATGGAATGTTTTAAGAAACATTCCGCCACATGGAATGTTTTAAGAAACATTCCGCCACATGGAATGTTTTTTAAGAAACATTCCGCCAAATGGAATGTTTTAAGAAACATTCCGCCAAATGGAATGTTTTAAGAAACATTCCGCCACATGGAATGTTTTAAGAAACATTCCGCCAAATGGAATGTTTTAAGAAACATTCCGCCAAATGGAATGTTTTAAGAAACATTCCGCCAAATGGAATGTCCTATGAAACATTCCGCCAAATGGAATGTTTTAAGAAACATTCCGCCAAATGGAATGTTTTCAGAAACATTCCGCCAAATGGAATGTTTTAAGAAACATTCCGCCAAATGGAATGTTTTAAGAAACATTCCGCCACATGGAATGTTTTAAGAAACATTCTGCCACATGGAATGTTTTAAGAAACATTCCGCCAAATGGAATGTTTTAAGAAACATTCCGCCAAATGGAATGTTTTAAGGAACATTCCGCCAAATGGAATGTCCTAAGAAACTTTCCGCCAAATGGAATGTTTTAAGAAACATTCCGCCAAATGGAATGTTTTAAGAAACATTCCGCCAAATAGAATGTCCTATGAAACATTCCGCCGAATGGAATGTCCTAAGAAACATTCCGCCAAATGGAATGTCCTAAGAAACATTCCGCCAAATGGAATGTCCTAAGAAACATTCCGCCAAATGGAATGTCCTAAGAAACATTCCGCCACATGGAATGTCCTAAGAAACATTCCGCCAAATGGAATGTTTTAAGAAACATTCCGCCAAATGGAATGTTTTAAGAAACATTCCGCCAAATGGAATGTTTTAAGAAACATTCCGCCAAATGGTATGTTTTAAGAAACATTCCGCCAAATGGAATGTTTTAAGAAACATTCCGCCAAATGGAATGTCCTATGAAACATTCCGCCAAATAGAATGTTTTAAGAAACATTCCGCCAAATGGAATGTTTTCAGAAACATTCCGCCAAATAGAATGTTTTAAGAAACATTCCGCCAAATGGAATGTTTTAAGAAACATTCCGCCAAATGGAATGTTTTAGGGTATAAACCCACACACCGTATATGCAGCGTATTTACTGCTGCGATACGCAGCAAATACGCAGCAAACACGCAGCAAAAACGCAGCAGATTAGATCTAAATAACTGAACACAGCATCAAATCTGTACCAACAAATCTGCTGCGTATTTGCTGCGTATTTGTTGCGTATCTGCTGTGTATACGGTGTGTGGGTTTGTACCCTTAAGAAACATTCCGCCACATGGAATGTTTTAAGAAACATTCCGCCACATGGAATGTCCTAAGAAACATTCCGCCACATGGAATGTCCTAAGAAACATTCCGCCAAATGGAATGTTTTAAGAAACATTCCGCCAAATGGAATGTTTTAAGAAACATTCCGCCAAATGGAATGTTTTAAGAAACATTCCGCCACATGGAATGTTTTAAGAAACATTCCGCCACATGGAATGTTTTAAGAAACATTCCGCCACATGGAATGTCCTAAGAAACATTCCGCCAAATGGAATGTTTTAAGAAACATTCCGCCACATGGAATGTCCTAAGAAATATTCCGCCAAATGGAATGTTTTAAGAAACATTCTGCCAAATGGAATGTTTTAATAAACATTCCGCCAAATGGAATGTTTTAAGAAACATTCCGCCACATGGAATGTTTTAAGAAACATTCCGCCACATGGAATGTCCTAAGACACGTTCCGCCAAATGGAATGTTTTAAGGAACATTCCGCCAAATGGAATGTCCTATGAAACATTCCGCCAAATGGAATGTTTTAAGAAACATTCCGCCACATGGAATGTTTTAAGAAACATTCCGCCAAATGGAATGTTTTAAGAAACATTCCGCCAAATGGAATGTTTTAAGGAACATTTCTCCAAATGGAATGTCCTATGAAACATTCCGCCACATGGAATGTTTTAAGAAACATTCCGCCACATGGAATGTTTTAAGAAACATTCCGCCAAATGGAATGTTTTAAGAAACATTCCGCCAAATGGAATGTTTTAAGAAACATTCCGCCAAATGGAATGTCCTATGAAACATTCCGCCGAATGGAATGTTTTAAGAAACATTCCGCCAAATGGAATGTCCTAAGAAACTTTCCGCCAAATGGAATGTTTTAAGAAACATTCCGCCAAATGGAATGTTTTAAGAAACATTCCGCCACATGGAATGTTTTAAGAAACATTCCGCCAAATGGAATGTCCTATGAAACATTCCGCCAATGGAATGTTTTAAGAAACATTCCGCCAAATGGAATGTCCTAAGAAACTTTCCGCCAAATGGAATGTTTTAAGAAACATTCCGCCAAATGGAATGTTTTAAGGAACATTCCGCCAAATGGAATGTCCTATGAAACATTCCGCCGAATGGAATGTTTTAAGAAACATTTCGCCAAATGGAATGTCCTAAGAAACATTCCGCCACATGGAATGTTTTAGGGTATAAACCCACACACCGTATATGCAGCAGATATGCAACAAATACGCAGCAGATTTGTTGGTACAGATTTGATGCTGTGTTCAGTTATTTAGATCTAATCTGCTGCGATTTTGCTGCGAGTTTGCTGCGTATCGCAGCAGTAAATACGCTGCATATACGTGTGTGGGTTTATACCCTTAAGAAACATTCCGCCACATGGAATGTTTTAAGAAACATTCCGCCACATGGAATGTCCTAAGAAACATTCCGCCACATGGAATGTTTAAAGAAACATTCCGCCACATGGAATGTTTTAAGAAACATTCCGCCAAATGGAATGTTTTAAGAAACATTCCGCCAAATGGAATGTTTTAAGGAACATTTCTCCAAATGGAATGTCCTATGAAACATTCCGCCACATGGAATGTTTTAAGAAACATTCCGCCACATGGAATGTTTTAAGAAACATTCCGCCAAATGGAATGTTTTAAGAAACATTCCGCCAAATGGAATGTCCTAAGAAACATTCTGCCAAATGGAATGTTTTAATAAACATTCCGCCAAATGTAATGTTTTAAGAAACATTCCGCCACATGGAATGTTTTAAGAAACATTCCGCCACATGGAATGTTTTAAGAAACATTCCGCCAAATAGAATGTTTTAAGAAACATTCCGCCAAATGGAATGTTTTCAGAAACATTCCGCCAAATAGAATGTTTTAAGAAACATTCCGCCAAATGGAATGTTTTAAGAAACATTCCGCCACATGGAATGTTTTAAGAAACATTCCGCCACATGGAATGTTTTCAGAAACATTCCGCCAAATGGAATGTTTTAAGAAACATTCTGCCACATGGAATGTTTTAAGAAACATTCCGCCAAATGGAATCTTTTAAGAAACATTTCGCCAAATGGAATGTTTTAAGGAACATTCCGCCAAATGGAATGTCCTATGAAACATTCCGCCACATGGAATGTTTTAAGAAACATTCCGCCAAATGGAATGTTTTAAGAAACATTCCGCCAAATGGAATGTCCTATGAAACATTCCGCCGAATGGAATGTCCTAAGAAACATTCCGCCAAATGGAATGTCCTAAGAAACATTCCGCCAAATGGAATGTCCTAAGAAACATTCCGCCAAATGGAATGTCCTAAGAAACATTCCGCCACATGGTATGTTTTAAGAAACATTCCGCCAAATGGAATGTTTTAAGAAACATTCCGCCAAATGGAATGTCCTATGAAACATTCCGCCAAATAGAATGTTTTAAGAAACATTCCGCCAAATGGAATGTTTTCAGAAACATTCCGCCAAATAGAATGTTTTAAGAAACATTCCGCCAAATGGAATGTTTTAAGAAACATTCCGCCAAATGGAATGTTTTAGGGTATAAACCCACACACCGTATATGCAGCGTATTTACTGCTGCGATACGCAGCAAATACGCAGCAAACACGCAGCAAAAACGCAGCAGATTAGATCTAAATAACTGAACACAGCATCAAATCTGTACCAACAAATCTGCTGCGTATTTGCTGCGTATTTGTTGCGTATCTGCTGTGTATACGGTGTGTGGGTTTGTACCCTTAAGAAACATTCCGCCACATGGAATGTTTTAAGAAACATTCCGCCACATGGAATGTCCTAAGAAACATTCCGCCACATGGAATGTCCTAAGAAACATTCCGCCAAATGGAATGTTTTAAGAAACATTCCGCCAAATGGAATGTTTTAAGAAACATTCCGCCAAATGGAATGTTTTAAGAAACATTCCGCCACATGGAATGTTTTAAGAAACATTCCGCCACATGGAATGTTTTAAGAAACATTCCGCCACATGGAATGTCCTAAGAAACATTCTGCCAAATGGAATGTTTTAAGAAACATTCTGCCAAATGGAATGTTTTAAGAAACATTCCGCCAAATGGAATGTTTTAAGAAACATTCCGCCACATGGAATGTTTTAAGAAACATTCCGCCACATGGAATGTTTTAAGAAACATTCCGCCAAATGGAATGTTTTAAGAAACATTCCGCCAAATAGAATGTTTTAAGAAACATTCCGCCAAATGGAATGTTTTCAGAAACATTCCGCCAAATAGAATGTTTTAAGAAACATTCCGCCAAATGGAATGTTTTAAGAAAAATTCCAACAAATGGAATGTTTTAAGAAACATTCCGCCACATGGAATGTCCTAAGAAACATTCCGCCAAATAGAATGTTTTAAGAAACATTCTGCCAAATGGAATGTTTTAAGAAACATTCCGCCACATGGAATGTTTTAAGAAACATTCCGCCACATGGAATGTCCTATGAAACATTCCGCCACATGGAATGTTTTAAGAAACATTCCGCCACATGGATTGTTTTAAAAAACATTCCGCCAAATGGAATGTTTTAAGAAACATTCCGCCACATGGAATGTTTTAATAAACATTCTGCCAAATGGAATGTTTTAAGAAACATTCCGCCAAATGGAATGTTTAAAGAAACAATCCGCCACATGGAATGTTTTAAGAAACATTCCGCCACATGGAATGTCCTAAGAAACATTCCGCCACATGGAATGTTTTAAGAAACATTCCGCCACATGGAATGTTTTAAGAAACATTCCGCCACATGGAATGTTTTAAGAAACATTCCGCCAAATGGAATGTTTTAAGAAACATTCCGCCAAATGGAATGTTTTAAGGAACATTCCGCCAAATGGAATGTCCTATGAAACATTCCGTCACATGGAATGTCCTAAGAAACATTCCGCCAAATGGAATGTTTTAAGAAACATTCCGCCAAATGGAATGTTTTAAGAAAACTTCCGCCAAATGGAATGTTTTAAGAAACATTCCGCCAAATGGAATGTTTTAAGAAACATTCCGCCACATGGAATGTTTTAAGAAACATTCCGCCACATGGAATGTCCTAAGAAACATTCCGCCAAATGGAATGTTTTAAGAAACATTCCGCCAAATGGAATGTTTTAAGAAACATTCCGCCAAATGGAATGTTTTAAGAAACATTCCGCCACATGGAATGTTTTAAGAAACATTCCGCCACATGGAATGTCCTAAGAAACATTCCGCCAAATGGAATGTTTTAAGAAACATTCCGCCAAATGGAATGTTTTAAGAAACATTCCGCCAAATGGAATGTTTTAAGAAACATTCCGCCACATGGAATGTTTTAAGAAACATTCCGCCACATGGAATGTCCTAAGAAACATTCCGCCACATGGAATGTCCTAAGAAACATTCCGCCAAATGGAATGTTTTAAGAAACATTCCGCCACATGGAATGTTTTAAGAAACATTCCGCCAAATGGAATGTTTTAAGAAACATTCCGCCACATGGAATGTCCTAAGAAACATTCCGCCACATGGAATGTTTTAAGAAACATTCCGCCACATGGAATGTCCTAAGAAACATTCCGCCACATGGAATGTTTTAAGAAACATTCCGCCACATGGAATGTTTTAAGAAACATTCCGCCAAATGGAATGTTTTAAGAAACATTCCGCCAAATGGAATGTTTTAAGAAACATTCCGCCAAATGGAATGTTTTAAGAAACATTCCGCCAAATGGAATGTTTTAAGAAACATTCCGCCACATGGAATGTTTTAAGAAACATTCCGCCACATGGAATGTCCTAAGAAATATTCCGCCAAATGGAATGTTTTAAGAAACATTCTGCCAAATGGAATGTTTTAATAAACATTCCGCCAAATGGAATGTTTTAAGAAACATTCCAACACATGGAATGTTTTAAGAAACATTCCGCCACATGGAATGTCCTAAGACACGTTCCGCCAAATGGAATGTTTTAAGGAACATTCCGCCAAATGGAATGTCCTATGAAACATTCCGCCAAATGGAATGTTTTAAGAAACATTCCGCCACATGGAATGTCCTAAGAAACATTCCGCCACATGGAATGTTTTAAGAAACATTCCGCCACATGGAATGTTTTAAAAAACATTCCGCCAAATGGAATGTTTTAAGAAACATTCCGCCAAATGGAATGTTTTAAGAAACATTCCGCCAAATGGAATGTTTTAAGAAACATTCTGCCAAATGGAATGTTTTAATAAACATTCTGCCAAATGGAATGTCGTAAGAAACATTCTGCCACATGGAATGTTTTAAGAAACATTCCGCCAAATGGAATGTTTTAAGAAACATTCCGCCACATGGAATGTTTTAAGAAACATTCCGCCAAATGGAATGTTTTAAGAAACATTCCGCCAAATGGAATCTTTTAAGGAACATTCCGCCAAATGGAATGTCCTATGAAACATTCCGCCAAATGGAATGTTTTAAGAAACATTCTGCCAAATGGAATGTTTTAATAAACATTCCGCCAAATGGAATGTCCTAAGAAGCATTCCGCCACATGGAATGTTTTAAGAAACATTCCGCCACATGGAATGTTTTAAGAAACATTCCGCCAAATGGAATGTTTTAAGAAACATTCCGCCAAATGGAATGTCCTAAAAAACATTCCGCCAAATGGAATGTTTTAAGAAACATTCTGCCAAATGGAATGTTTTAATAAACATTCTGCCAAATGGAATGTCGTAAGAAACATTCCGCCACATGGAATGTTTTAAGAAACATTCCGCCACATGGAATGTTTTAAGAAACATTCCGCCACATGGAATGTTTTAAGAAACATTCCGCCAAATGGAATGTTTTAAGAAACATTCCGCCAAATGGAATGTTTTAAGGAACATTCCGCCAAATGGAATGTCCTATGAAACATTCCGCCACATGGAATGTCCTAAGAAACATTCCGCCAAATGGAATGTTTTAAGAAAACTTCCGCCAAATGGAATGTTTTAAGAAACATTCCGCCAAATGGAATGTTTTAAGAAACATTCCGCCAAATGGAATGTTTTAAGAAACATTCCGCCACATGGAATGTTTTAAGAAACATTCCGCCACATGGAATGTCCTAAGAAACATTCCGCCACATGGAATGTTTTAAGAAACATTCCGCCAAATGGAATGTTTTAAGAAACATTCCGCCAAATGGAATGTTTTAAGAAACATTCCGCCAAATGGAATGTTTTAAGAAACATTCCGCCAAATGGAATGTTTTAAGAAACATTCCGCCAAATGGAATGTCCTATGAAACATTCCGCCGAATGGAATGTTTTAAGAAACATTCCGCCAAATGGAATGTCCTAAGAAACATTCCGCCACATGGAATGTTTTAAGAAACATTCCGCCAAATGGAATGTCCTAAGAAACATTCCGCCAAATGGAATGTTTTAAGAAACATTCCGCCAAATGGAATGTCCTAAGAAACATTCCGCCACATGGAATGTCCTAAGAAACATTCCGCCAAATGGAATGTTTTAAGAAACATTCCGCCAAATGGAATGTTTTAAGAAACATTCCGCCAAATGGAATGTTTTAAGAAACATTCCGCCAAATGGAATGTTTTAAGAAACATTCCGCCAAATGGAATGTTTTAAGAAACATTCCGCCACATGGAATGTTTTAAGAAACATTCCGCCACATGGAATGTTTTAAGAAACATTCCGCCACATGGAATGTTTTAAGAAACATTCCGCTACATGGAATGTCCTAAGAAACATTCTGCCAAATGGAATGTTTTAATAAACATTCCGTCAAATGGAATGTTTTAGGGTATAAACCCAAACACCGTATATGCAGAGTATTTACTGCTGCGATACGCAGCAAATACGCAGCAAACACGCAGCAAAAACGCAGCAGATTAGATCTAAATAACTGAACACAGCATCAAATCTGTACAAACAAATCTGCTGCGTATTTGCTGCGTATTTGTTGCGTATCTGCTGTGTATACGGTGTGTGGGTTTGTACCCTTAAGAAACATTCCGCCAAATGGAATGTTTTAAGAAACATTCCGCCACATGGAATGTCCTAAGAAACATTCCGCCACATGGAATGTCCTAAGAAACATTCCGCCAAATGGAATGTTTTAAGAAACATTCCGCCAAATGGAATGTTTTAAGAAACATTCCGCCAAATGGAATGTTTTAAGAAACATTCCGCCAAATGGAATGTTTTAAGAAACATTCCGGCAAATGGAATGTTTTAATAAACATTCCGCCAAATGGAATGTTTTAAGAAACATTCCGCCAAATGGAATGTTTTAAGAAACATTCCACCACATGGAATGTCCTAAGAAATATTCCGCCAAATGGAATGTCCTAAGAAATATTCCGCCAAATGGAATGTTTTAAGAAACATTCTGCCAAATGGAATGTTTTAAGAAACATTCCGCCACATGGAATGTTTTAAGAAACATTCCGCCACATGGAATGTCCTAAGACACGTTCCGCCAAATGGAATGTTTTAAGAAACATTCCGCCACATGGAATGTTTTAAGAAACATTCCGCCAAATGGAATGTTTTAAGAAACATTCCGCCAAATGGAATGTTTTAAGAAACATTCCGCCAAATGGAATGTCCTAAGACTCGTTCTGCCAAATGGAATGTTTTAAGAAACATTCCGCCACATGGAATGTTGTAAGAAACATTCCGCCAAATGGAATGTCCTAAGACACGTTCCGCCAAATGGAATGTTTTAAGGAACATTCCGCCAAATGGAATGTCCTAAGAAACATTCCGCCACATGGAATGTTTTAAGAAACATTCCGCCACATGGAATGTTTTAAAAAACATTCCGCCAAATGGAATGTTTTAAGAAATATTCCGCCGAATGGAATGTTTTAAGGAACATTCCGCCAAATGGAATGTCCTATGAAACATTCCGCCAAATGGAATGTTTTAAGAAACATTCTGCCAAATGGAATGTTTTAATAAACATTCCGCCAAATGGAATGTCCTAAGAAGCATTCCGACACATGGAATGTTTTAAGAAACATTCCGCCACATGGAATGTTTTAAGAAACATTCCGCCAAATGGAATGTTTTAAGAAACATTCCGCCAAATGGAATGTTTTAAGAAACATTCCGCCACATGGAATGTTTTAAGAAACATTCCGCCAAATGGAATGTTTTAAGAAATATTCCGCCACATGAAATGTTTTAAGAAACATTCCGCTAAATGGAATGTTTTAAGAAACATTCCGCCAAATGGAATGTTTTAAGGAACATTCCGCCAAATGGAATGTTTTAAGAAACATTCTGCCAAATGGAATGTTTTAATAAACATTCCGCCAAATGGAATGTCCTAAGAAGCATTCCGCCACATGGAATGTTTTAAGAAACATTCCGCCACATGGAATGTTTTAAGAAACATTCCGCCAAATGGAATGTTTTAAGAAACATTCCGCCAAATGGAATGTTTTAAGAAACATTCCGCCACATGGAATGTTTTAAGAAACATTCCGCCAAATGGAATGTTTTAAGAAACATTCCGCCACATGGAATGTTTTAAGAAACATTCCGCCACATGGAATGTCCTAAGAAACATTCCGCCACATGGAATGTCCTAAGAAACATTCCGCCAAATGGAATGTTTTAAGAAACATTTTGCCAAATGGAATGTTTTAATAAACATTCCGCCAAATGGAATGTTTTAAGAAACATTCCGCAACATGGAATGTTTTAAGAAACATTCCGCCACATGGAATGTTTTAAGAAACATTCCGCCAAATAGAATGTTTTAAGAAACATTCCGCCAAATGGAATGTTTTCAGAAACATTCCGCCAAATAGAATGTTTTAAGAAACATTCCGCCACATGGAATGTTTTAAGAAACATTCCGCCACATGGAATGTTTTTTAAGAAACATTCCGCCAAATGGAATGTTTTAAGAAACATTCCGCCAAATGGAATGTTTTAAGGAACATTCCGCCAAATGGAATGTCCTATGAAACATTCCGCCACATGGAATGTTTTAAGAAACATTCCGCCACATGGAATGTTTTAAGAAACTTTCCGCCAAATGGAATGTTTTAAGAAACATTCCGCCAAATGGAATGTTTTAAGAAACATTCCGCCACATGGAATGTTTTAAAAAACATTCCGCCACATGGAATGTCCTATGAAACATTCCGCCGAATGGAATGTTTTAAGAAACATTCCGCCAAATGGAATGTCCTAAAAAACATTCCGCCACATGGAATGTTTTAAGAAACATTCCGCCAAATGGAATGTCCTATGAAACATTCCGCCGAATGGAATGTTTTAAGAAACATTCCGCCAAATGGAATGTCCTATGAAACATTCCGCCGAATGGAATGTTTTAAGAAACATTCCGCCAAATGGAATGTCCTAAGAAACATTCCGCCAAATGGAATGTTTTAAGAAACATTCCGCCAAATAGAATGTTTTAAGAAACATTCCGCCACATGGAATGTTTTAAGAAACATTCCGCCACATGGAATGTCCTAAGAAACATTCCGCCAAATGGAATGTTTTAAGAAACATTCCGCCAAATGGAATGTTTTAAGAAACATTCCGCCACATGGAATGTTTTAAGAAACATTCCGCCACATGGAATGTTTTAAAAAACATTCCGCCAAATGGAATGTTTTAAGAAACATTCCGCCAAATGGAATGTTTTAAGAAACATTCCGCCACATGGAATGTTTTAAGAAACATTCCGCCAAATGGAATGTTTTAAGAAACATTCCGCCAAATGGAATGTTTTAAGAAACATTCCGCCGAATGGAATGTTTTAAGGAACATTCCGCCAAATGGAATGTCCTATGAAACATTCCGCCAAATGGAATGTTTTAAGAAACATTCTGCCAAATGGAATGTTTTAAGAAACATTCCGCCAAATGGAATGTCCTAAGAAGCATTCCGACACATGGAATGTTTTAAGAAACATTCCGCCACATGGAATGTTTTAAGAAACATTCCGCCAAATGGAATGTTTTAAGAAACATTCCGCCAAATGGAATGTTTTAAGAAACATTCCGCCACATGGAATGTTTTAAGAAACATTCCGCCACATGGAATGTCCTATGAAACATTCCGCCGAATGGAATGTTTTAAGAAACATTCCGCCTAATGGAATGTCCTAAAAAACATTCCGCCACATGGAATGTTTTAAGAAACATTCCGCCAAATGGAATGTCCTATGAAACATTCTGCCGCATGGAATGTTTTAAGAAATATTCCGCCAAATGGAATGTCTTAAGAAACATTCCGCCACATGGAATGTTTTAAGAAACATTCCGCCAAATGGAATGTCCTAAGAAACATTCCGCCAAATGGAATGCTTTAAGAAACATTCCGCCAAATGGAATGTTTTAAGAAACATTCCGCCACATGGAATGTTTTAAGAAACATTCCGCCAAATAGAATGTTTTAAGAAACATTCCGCCAAATGGAATGTTTTCAGAAACATTCCGCCAAATAGAATGTTTTAAGAAACATTCCGCCAAATGGAATGTTTTAAGAAACATTCCGCCACATGGAATGTTTTAAGAAACATTCCGCCACATGGAATGTTTTTTAAGAAACATTCCGCCAAATGGAATGTTTTAAGAAACATTCCGCCAAATGGAATGTTTTAAGGAACATTCCGCCAAATGGAATGTCCTATGAAACATTCCGCCACATGGAATGTTTTAAGAAACATTCCGCCACATGGAATGTCCTAAGAAACTTTCCGCCAAATGGAATGTTTTAATAAACATTCTGCCAAATGGAATGTCGTAAGAAACATTCTGCCACATGGAATGTCGTAAGAAACATTCTGCCACATGGAATGTTTTAAGAAACATTCCGCCAAATGGAATGTTTTAAGAAACATTCCGCCACATGGAATGTTTTAAGAAACATTCCGCCAAATGGAATGTTTTAAGAAACATTCCGCCAAATGGAATGTTTTAAGAAACATTCCGCCAAATGGAATGTCCTATGAAACATTCCGCCGAATGGAATGTTTTAAGAAACATTCCGCCAAATGGAATGTCCTAAGAAACTTTCCGCCAAATGGAATGTTTTAAGAAACATTCCGCCAAATGGAATGTTTTAAGAAACATTCCGCCACATGGAATGTTTTAAGAAACATTCCGCCAAATGGAATGTCCTAAGAAACATTCCGCCACATGGAATGTTTTAAGAAACATTCCGCCACATGGAATGTCCTAAGAAACATTCCGCCAAATGGAATGTTTTAAGAAACATTCTGCCACATGGAATGTTTTAAGAAACATTCCGCCACATGGAATGTCCTATGAAACATTCCGCCGAATGGAATGTTTTAAGAAACATTCCGCCAAATGGAATGTCCTAAGAAACATTCCGCCGAATGGAATGTTTTAAGAAACATTCCGCCAAATGGAATGTCCTAAGAAACATTCTGCCAAATGGAATGTTTTAACCTCTTAAGGACATAGGACGTACCGGTACGTCCTATGTCCTCACTTGCACTTCAAAGCGGGGCCGCGCGGCGGCCCCGCTTTGAAGTGCCGCGATCCCGGGTGCCGCGTGTAGCCCGGGACCGCCGCTATTAGCGGGCACGGTCTGATCGCCGTGCCCGCTAATTAGCTAATCGGAGGCAGCTGTCAAAGTTGACAGCTGCCTCCGATTACCGGAGGCAACGTTTCCCTGGTGTCTAGTGGGGGAGATCGCTCCTCCGGGACCTTGTCCCGGAGGAGCGATCTCCGTTACTGATGCCGGCCGGGGACGCGTCCAAGATGGCGCCGTCCTCGGCTCGGCACTCGTTTACTTCCGGCTGCAGCAGCCGAAAGCAAACGAGTGCCGATCTCATGGATCTCTGCAGCATATCTATGCTGCAGAGATCTCAATGAGAGATCACAGTGTATATACTAGAAGTCCCCCAGGGGGGCTTCTAGTATATGTGTAAAAAAAAAAAAAAAAAGTGTTGTTAATAGTAAAAAGCCCCCTCCCCTAATAAAAGTCTGAATCACCCCCCTTTTCCCAGGTTTTAAATAAAAGTAAACAAATAAATAAATAAATAAACATGTTTGGTATCGCCGCGTGCGTAATCGCCCGAACTATTAATTAATCACATTCCTGATCTCGTACGGTAAACGGCGTCAGCGCAAAAAAAATCCCAAAGTGCAAAATTGCGCATTTTTGGTCGCATCAAATCCAGAAAAAATGTAATAAAAAGCGATCAAAAAGACGTATATGGGCAATCAAGGTACCGATAGAAAGATCACATCATGGCGCAAAAAATGACACCTCGCACAGCCCCATAGACCAAAGGATAAAAGCGCTATAAGCCTGGGAATGGAGCGATTTTAAGGAACGTATATTGGTTAACAACGGTTTGAATTTTTTACAGGCCATCAGATACAATATAAGTTATACATGTTATATATCGTTTTAATCGTAACGACTTGAGGAACATGCATAACAAGTCAGTTTTACCCCAGGGTGAATGGCGTAAAAACACATTTCCCCCAAATAAAAGAAATGCGTTTTTTTTTTTCAATTTCACCACACTTCGAATTTTTTTCTGGTTTCGCAGTGTACTTTATGCAAAAATTCAGCCTGTAATTGCAAAGTACAATTAGTGACGCAAAAAATAAGGGGTCATGTGGGTTTCTAGGTGGAAAAATGCAAGTGCTATGACCTTTTAAACACAAGGAGGAAAAACCGAAAACGTAAAAACGAAAATGGGCCATGTCCTTAAAGGGTTAATAAACATTCTGCCAAATGGAAAGTCGTAAGAAACATTCCGCCACATGGAATGTTTTAAGAAACATTCCGCCACATGGAATGTTTTAAGAAACATTCCGCCACATGGAATGTTTTAAGAAACATTCCGCCAAATGGAATGTCCTAAGAAACATTCCGCCGAATGGAATGTTTTAAGAAACATTTCGCCAAATGGAATGTCCTAAGAAACATTCCGCCACATGGAATGTTTTAAGAAACATTCCGCCACATGGAATGTTTTAAGTAACATTCCGCCACATGGAATGTTTTAAGAAACATTCCGCCACATGGAATGTTTTAAGAAACATTCCGCCAAATGAAATGTTTTAAGAAACATTCCGCCACATGGAATGTTTTAAGAAACATTCCGCTAAATGGAATGTTTTAAGAAACATTCCGCCACATGGAATGTTTTAAGAAACATTCCGCCAAATAGAATGTTTTAAGAAACATTCCGCCAAATGGAATGTTTTAATAAACATTCCGCCACATGGAATGTTTTAATAAACATTCCGCCAAATGGAATGTTTTAAGAAACATTCTGCCAAATGGAATGTTTTAATAAACATTCCGCCAAATGGAATGTCCTAAGAAGCATTCCGCCACATGGAATGTTTTAAGAAACATTCCGCCACATGGAATGTTTTAAGAAACATTCCGCCAAATGGAATGTTTTAAGAAACATTCCGCCAAATGGAATGTTTTAAGAAACATTCCGCCAAATGGAATGTTTTAAGGAACATTCCGCCAAATGGAATGTCCTATGAAACATTCCGCCACATGGAATGTTTTAAGAAACATTCCGCCACATGGATTGTTTTAAAAAACATTCCGCCAAATGGAATGTTTTAATAAACATTCCGCCACATGGAATGTTTTAATAAACATTCCGCCAAATGGAATGTTTTAAGAAACATTCCGCCAAATGGAATGTTTAAAGAAACAATCCGCCACATGGAATGTTTTAAGAAACATTCCGCCACATGGAATGTCCTAAGAAACATTCCGCCACATGGAATGTTTTAAGAAACATTCCGCCACATGGAATGTTTTAAGAAACATTCCGCCACATGGAATGTTTTAAGAAACATTCCGCCACATGGAATGTTTTAAGAAACATTCCGCCAAATGGAATGTTTTAAGAAACATTCCGCCAAATGGAATGTTTTAAGAAACATTCCGCCAAATGGAATGTTTTAAGAAACATTCCGCCACATGGAATGTTTTAATAAACATTCTGCCACATGGAATGTTTTAAGAAACATTCCGCCACATGGAATGTCCTATGAAACATTCCGCCGAATGGAATGTTTTAAGAAACATTCCGCCAAATGGAATGTTTTAAGAAACATTCTGCCAAGTAGAATGTTTTAATAAACATTCTGCCAAATGGAAAGTCGTAAGAAACATTCCGCCACATGGAATGTTTTAAGAAACATTCCGCCACATGGAATGTTTTAAGAAACATTCCGCCACATGGAATGTTTTAAGAAACATTCCGCCAAATGGAATGTTTTAAGAAACATTCCGCCAAATGGAATGTTTTAAGGAACATTCCGCCAAATGGAATGTCCTATGAAACATTCCGCCAAATGGAATGTTTTAAGAAACATTCCGCCACATGGAATGTTTTAAGAAACCTTCCGCCAAATGGAATGTTTTAAGAAACATTCCGCCAAATGGAATGTTTTAAGAAACATTCCGCCACATGGAATGTTTTAAGAAACTTTCCGCCACATGGAATGTTTTAAGAAACATTCCGCCACATGGATTGTCCGAAGAAACATTCCGCCAAATGGAATGTTTTAAGAAACATTCTGCCAAATGGAATGTTTTAAGAAACATTCCGCCAAATGGAATGTTTTAAGAAACATTCCGCCAAATGGAATGTTTTAAGAAACATTCCGCCAAATGGAATGTTTTAAGAAACATTCCGCCACATGGAATGTTTTAAGAAATATTCCGCCACATGTAATGTTTTAAGAAACATTCCGCCACATGGAATGTCCTAAGAAACATTCCGCCACATGGAATGTTTTAAGAAACATTCCGCCACATGGAATGTTTTAAGAAACATTCCGCCAAATGGAATGTTTTAAGAAACATTCCGCCAAATGGAATGTTTTAAGAAACATTCCGCCAAATGGAATGTTTTAAGAAACATTCCGCCAAATGGAATGTTTTAAGAAACATTCCGCCAAATGGAATGTTTTAAGAAACATTCCGCCAAATGGAATGTTTTAAGAAACATTCCGCCACATGGAATGTTTTAAGAAACATTCCACCACATGGAATGTCCTAAGAAATATTCCGCCAAATGAAATGTTTTAAGAAACATTCTGCCAAATGGAATGTTTTAAGAAACATTCCGCCACATGGAATGTTTTAAGAAACATTCCGCTACATGGAATGTCCTAAGAAACATTCCGCCAAATGGAATGTTTTAAGAAACATTCTGCCAAATGGAATGTTTTAATAAACATTCCGCCAAATGGAATGTTTTAGGGTATAAACCCACACACCGTATATGCAGAGTATTTACTGCTGCGATACGCAGCAAATACGCAGCAAACACGCAGCAAAAACGCAGCAGATTAGATCTAAATAACTGAACACAGCATCAAATCTGTACCAACAAATCTGCTGCGTATTTGCTGCGTATTTGTTGCGTATCTGCTGTGTATACGGTGTGTGGGTTTGTACCCTTAAGAAACATTCCGCCACATGGAATGTTTTAAGAAACATTCCGCCACATGGAATGTCCTAAAAAACATTCCGCCACATGGAATGTCCTAAGAAACATTCCGCCACATGGAATGTCCTAAGAAACATTCCGCCAAATGGAATGTTTTAAGAAACATTCCGCCAAATGGAATGTTTTAAGAAACATTCCGCCAAATGGAATGTTTTAAGAAACATTCCGCCAAATGGAATGTTTTAAGAAACATTCCGCCAAATGGAATGTTTTAAGAAACATTCCGGCAAATGGAATGTTTTAATAAACATTCCGCCAAATGGAATGTTTTAAGAAACATTCCGCCAAATGGAATGTTTTAAGAAACATTCCACCACATGGAATGTCCTAAGAAATATTCCGCCAAATGGAATGTTTTAATAAACATTCCGCCAAATGGAATGTTTTAAGAAACATTCCGCCACATGGAATGTTTTAAGAAACATTCCGCCACATGGAATGTCCTAAGACACGTTCCGCCAAATGGAATGTTTTAAGGAACATTCCGCCAAATGGAATGTCCTATGAAACATTCCGCCAAATGGAATGTTTTAAGAAACATTTCGCCAAATGGAATGTCCTAAGAAACAATCCGCCACATGGAATGTTTTAAGAAACATTCCGCCACATGGAATGTTTTAAAAAACATTCCGCCAAATGGAATGTTTTAAGAAACATTCCGCCAAATGGAATGTTTTAAGAAACATTCCGCCACATGGAATGTTTTAAGAAACATTCCGCCATATGGAATGTCCTAAGAAACATTCCGCCAAATGGAATGTTTTAAGAAACATTCCGCCAAATGTAATGTTTTAAGAAACATTCCGCCACATGGAATGTTTTAAGAAACATTCCGCCAAATGGAATGTTTTAAGAAACTTTCCGCCAAATGGAATGTTTTAAGAAACATTCCGCCAAATGGAATGTCCTATGAAACATTCCGCCGAATGGAATGTTTTAAGAAACATTCCGCCAAATGGAATGTCCTAAGAAACTTTCCGCCAAATGGAATGTTTTAAGAAACATTCCGCCAAATGGAATGTTTTAAGAAACATTCCGCCACATGGAATGTTTTAAGAAACATTCCGCCAAATGGAATGTCCTAAGAAACATTCCGCCACATGGAATGTTTTAAGAAACATTCCGCCACATGGAATGTCCTAAGAAACATTCCGCCAAATGGAATGTTTTAAGAAACATTCTGCCAAATAAAATGTTTTAATAAACATTCTGCCAAATGGAAAGTCGTAAGAAACATTCCGCCACATGGAATGTTTTAAGAAACATTCCGCCACATGGAATGTTTTAAGAAACATTCCGCCACATGGAATGTTTTAAGAAACATTCCGCCAAATGGAATGTCCTAAGAAACATTCCGCCAAATGGAATGTCCTATGAAACATTCTGCCGCATGGAATGTTTTAAGAAATATTCCGCCAAATGGAATGTCTTAAGAAACATTCCGCAACATGGAATGTTTTAAGAAACATTCCGCCAAATGGAATGTCCTAAGAAACATTCCGCCAAATGGAATGTTTTAAGAAACATTCCGCCAAATGGAATGTTTTAAGAAACATTCCGCCAAATGGAATGTCCTAAGAAACATTCCGCCAAATGGAATGTTTTAAGAAACATTCCGCCAAATGGAATGTTTTAAGAAACATTCCGCCACATGGAATGTTTTAAGAAACATTCCGCCACATGGAATGTTTTAAAAAACATTCCGCCAAATGGAATGTTTTAAGAAACATTCCGCCAAATGGAATGTTTTAAGAAACATTCTGCCAAATGGAATGTTTTAAGAAACATTCTGCCAAATGGAATGTCGTAAGAAACATTCTGCCACATGGAATGTTTTAAGAAACATTCCGCCAAATGGAATGTTTTAAGAAACATTCCGCCACATGGAATGTTTTAAGAAACATTCCGCCAAATGGAATGTTTTAAGAAACATTCCGCCAAATGGAATGTTTTAAGGAACATTCCGCCAAATGGAATGTCCTATGAAACATTCCGCCAAATGGAATGTTTTAAGAAACATTCTGCCAAATGGAATGTTTTAATAAACATTCCGCCAAATGGAATGTCCTAAGAAGCATTCCGACACATGGAATGTTTTAAGAAACATTCCGCCACATGGAATGTTTTAAGAAACATTCCGCCAAATGGAATGTTTTAGGGTATAAACCCACACACCGTATATGCAGCGTATTTACTGCTGCGATACGCAGCAAACTCGCAGCAAAATCGCAGCAAAATCGCAGCAGATTAGATCTAAATAACTGAACACAGCATCAAATCTGTACCAACAAATCTGCTGCGTATTTGTTGCATATCTGCTGCATATACGGTGTGTGGGTTTATACCCTTAAGAAACATTCCGCCAAATGGAATGTTTTAAGAAACATTCCGCCACATGGAATGTCCTATGAAACATTCCGCCGAATGGAATGTTTTAAGAAACATTCCGCCAAATGGAATGTCCTAAAAAACATTCCGCCACATGGAATGTTTTAAGAAACATTCCGCCAAATGGAATGTCCTATGAAACATTCTGCCGCATGGAATGTTTTAAGAAATATTCCGCCAAATGGAATGTCTTAAGAAACATTCCGCCACATGGAATGTTTTAAGAAATATTCCGCCAAATGGAATGTTTTAAGAAACATTCCGCCAAATGGAATGTTTTAAGAAACATTCTGCCAAATAGAATGTTTTAATAAACATTCTGCCAAATGGAAAGTCGTAAGAAACATTCCGCCACATGGAATGTTTTAAGAAACATTCCGCCACATGGAATGTTTTAAGAAACATTCCGCCACATGGAATGTTTTAAGAAACATTTCGCCAAATGGAATGTCCTAAGAAACATTCCGCCACATGGAATGTTTTAAGAAACATTCCGCCACATGGAATGTTTTAAGAAACATTCCGCCACATGGAATGTTTTAAGAAACATTCCGCCACATGGAATGTTTTAAGAAACATTCCGCCACATGGAATGTTTTAAGGAACATTCCGCCAAATGGAATGTTTTAAGAAACATTCTGCCAAATGGAATGTTTTAATAAACATTCTGCCAAATGGAATGTCGTAAGAAACATTCCGCCACATGGAATGTTTTAAGAAACATTCCGCCAAATGGAATGTTTTAAGGAACATTCTGCCACATGGAATGTTTTAAGAAACATTCCGCCACATGGAATGTCCTATGAAACATTCCGCCGAATGGAATGTTTTAAGAAACATTCCGCCAAATGGAATGTCCTAAGAAACATTCCGCCAAATGGAATGTTTTAAGAAACATTCCGCCAAATGGAATGTCCTAAGAAACATTCCGCCACATGGAATGTCCTAAGAAACATTCCGCCAAATGGAATGTTTTAAGAAACATTCCGCCACATGGAATGTTTCAAGAAACATTCCGCCACATGGAATGTTTTAAGAAACATTCCGCCAAATGGAATGTTTTAAGAAACATTCCGCCAAATGGAATGTTTTAAGGAACATTCCGCCAAATGGAATGTCCTATGAAACATTCCGCCACATGGAATGTTTTAAGAAACATTCCGCCACATGGAATGTTTTAAAAAACATTCCGCCAAATGGAATGTTTTAAGAAACATTCCGCCAAATGGAATGTCCTATGAAACATTCCGCCGAATGGAATGTTTTAAGAAACATTCCGCCAAATGGAATGTCCTAAGAAACATTCCGCCACATGGAATGTTTTAAGAAACATTCCGCCAAATGGAATGTCCTAAGAAACATTCCGCCAAATGGAATGTTTTAAGAAACATTCCGCCAAATGGAATGTCCTAAGAAACATTCCGCCACATGGAATGTCCTAAGAAACATTCCGCCAAATGGAATGTTTTAAGAAACATTCCGCCAAATGGAATGTTTTAAGAAACATTCCGCCAAATGGAATGTTTTAAGAAACATTCCGCCAAATGGAATGTTTTAAGAAACATTCCGCCAAATGGAATGTTTTAAGAAACATTCCGCCAAATGGAATGTTTTAAGAAACATTCCGCCACATGGAATGTTTTAAGAAACATTCCGCCACATGGAATGTTTTAAGAAACATTCCGCTACATGGAATGTCCTAAGAAACATTCCGCCAAATGGAATGTTTTAAGAAACATTCTGCCAAATGGAATGTTTTAATAAACATTCCGCCAAATGGAATGTTTTAGGGTATAAACCCACACACCGTATATGCAGAGTATTTACTGCTGCGATACGCAGCAAATACGCAGCAAACACGCAGCAAAAACGCAGCAGATTAGATCTAAATAACTGAACACAGCATCAAATCTGTACCAACAAATCTGCTGCGTATTTGCTGCGTATTTGTTGCGTATCTGCTGTGTATACGGTGTGTGGGTTTGTACCCTTAAGAAACATTCCGCCACATGGAATGTTTTAAGAAACATTCCGCCACATGGAATGTCCTAAAAAACATTCCGCCACATGGAATGTCCTAAGAAACATTCCGCCAAATGGAATGTTTTAAGAAACATTCCGCCAAATGGAATGTTTTAAGAAACATTCCGCCAAATGGAATGTTTTAAGAAACATTCCGCCAAATGGAATGTTTTAAGAAACATTCCGCCAAATGGAATGTTTTAAGAAACATTCCGCCACATGGAATGTTTTAAGAAACATTCCGCCACATGGAATGTCCTAAAAAACATTCCGCCACATGGAATGTCCTAAAAAACATTCCGCCACATGGAATGTCCTAAGAAACATTCCGCCAAATGGAATGTTTTAAGAAACATTCCGCCAAATGGAATGTTTTAAGAAACATTCCGCCAAATGGAATGTTTTAAGAAACATTCCGCCACATGGAATGTTTTAAGAAACATTCCGCCAAATGGAATGTTTTAAGAAACATTCCGCCACATGGAATGTTTTAAGAAACATTCCGCCATATGGAATGTCCTAAAAAACATTCCGCCAAATGGAATGTTTTAAGAAACATTCCGCCAAATGGAATGTTTTAAGAAACATTCCGCCAAATGGAATGTTTTAATAAACATTCCGCCAAATGGAATGTTTTAATAAACATTCCGCCAAATGGAATGTTTTAAGAAACATTCCGCCACATGGAATGTTTTAATAAACATTCCGCCAAATGGAATGTTTTAAGAAACATTCCGCCACATGGAATGTCCTAAGACACGTTCCGCCAAATGGAATGTTTTAAGGAACATTCCGCCAAATGGAATGTCCTATGAAACATTCCGCCAAATGGAATGTTTTAAGAAACATTTCGCCACATGGAATGTTTTAAGAAACATTCCGCCAAATAGAATGTTTTAAGAAACATTCCGCCAAATGGAATGTTTTCAGAAACATTCCGCCAAATGGAATGTTTTAAGAAACATTCTGCCAAATGGAATGTTTTAATAAACATTCCGCCACATGGAATGTTTTAAGAAACATTCCGCCACATGGAATGTCCTAAGACACGTTCCGCCAAATGGAATGTTTTAAGGAACATTCCGCCAAATGGAATGTCCTATGAAACATTCCGCCAAATGGAATGTTTTAAGAAACATTTCGCCAAATGGAATGTCCTAAGAAACAATCCGCCACATGGAATGTTTTAAGAAACATTCCGCCACATGGAATGTTTTAAAAAACATTCCGCCAAATGGAATGTTTTAAGAAACATTCCGCCAAATGGAATGTTTTAAGAAACATTCCGCCACATGGAATGTTTTAAGAAACATTCCGCCAAATGGAATGTTTTAATAAACATTCCGCCAAATGGAATGTTTTAATAAACATTCCGCCAAATGGAATGTTTTAAGAAACATTCCGCAACATGGAATGTTTTAAGAAACATTCCGCAACATGGAATGTTTTAAGAAACATTCCGCCACATGGAATGTTTTAAGAAACATTCCGCCAAATGGAATGTTTTCAGAAACATTCCACCAAATAGAATGTTTTAAGAAACATTCCGCCAAATGGAATGTTTTAAGAAACATTCCGCCACATGGAATGTTTTAAGAAACATTCCGCCACATGGAATGTTTTTTAAGAAACATTCCGCCAAATGGAATGTTTTAAGAAACATTCCGCCAAATGGAATGTTTTAAGAAACATTCCGCCAAATGGAATGTCCTAAGAAACATTCTGCCAAATGGAATGTTTTAATAAACATTCTGCCAAATGGAATGTCGTAAGAAACATTCTGCCACATGGAATGTTTTAAGAAACATTCCGCCAAATGGAATGTTTTAAGAAACATTCCGCCACATGGAATGTTTTAAGAAACATTCCGCCAAATGGAATGTTTTAAGAAACATTCCGCCAAATGGAATGTTTTAAGGAACATTCCGCCAAATGGAATGTCCTATGAAACATTCCGCCAAATGGAATGTTTTAAGAAACATTCTGCCAAATGGAATGTTTTAATAAACATTCCGCCAAATGGAATGTCCTAAGAAGCATTCCGACACATGGAATGTTTTAAGAAACATTCCGCCACATGGAATGTTTTAAGAAACATTCCGCCAAATGGAATGTTTTAAGAAACATTCCGCCAAATGGAATGTTTTAAGAAACATTCCGCCACATGGAATGTTTTAAGAAACATTCCGCCACATGGAATGTCCTATGAAACATTCCGCCGAATGGAATGTTTTAAGAAACATTCCGCCAAATGGAATGTCCTAAAAAACATTCCGCCACATGGAATGTTTTAAGAAACATTCCACCAAATGGAATGTCCTATGAAACATTCTGCCGCATGGAATGTTTTAAGAAATATTCCGCCAAATGGAATGTCTTAAGAAACATTCCGCCACATGGAATGTTTTAAGAAACATTCCGCCAAATGGAATGTTTTAAGAAACATTCCGCCAAATGGAATGTTTTAAGGAACATTCCGCCAAATGGAATGTCCTATGAAACATTCCGCCAAATGGAATGTTTTAAGAAACATTCTGCCAAATGGAATGTTTTAATAAACATTCCGCCAAATGGAATGTCCTAAGAAGCATTCCGACACATGGAATGTTTTAAGAAACATTCCGCCACATGGAATGTTTTAAGAAACATTCCGCCAAATGGAATGTTTTAAGAAACATTCCGCCAAATGGAATGTTTTAAGAAACATTCCGCCACATGGAATGTCCTATGAAACATTCCGCCGAATGGAATGTTTTAAGAAACATTCCGCCAAATGGAATGTCCTAAAAAACATTCCGCCACATGGAATGTTTTAAGAAACATTCCGCCAAATGGAATGCTTTAAGAAACATTCCGCCAAATGGAATGTTTTAAGAAACATTCCGCCACATGGAATGTTTTAAGAAACATTCCGCCAAATGGAATGTTTTAAGAAACATTCCGCCAAACTGAATGTTTTAAGAAACATTCCGCCAAATGGAATGTCCTATGAAACATTCCGCCGAATGGAATGTTTTAAGAAACATTCCGCCAAATGGAATGTCCTAAGAAACTTTCCGCCGAATGGAATGTTTTAAGAAACATTCCGCCAAATGGAATGTTTTAAGAAACATTCCGCCACATGGAATGTTTTAAGAAACATTCCGCCAAATGGAATGTCCTAAGAAACATTCCGCCACATGGAATGTTTTAAGAAACATTCCGCCACATTGAATGTCCTAAGAAACATTCCGCCAAATGGAATGTTTTAAGAAACATTCCGCCAAATGGAATGTTTTAAGAAACATTCCGCCACATGGAATGTCCTATGAAACATTCCGCCAAATGGAATGTTTTAAGAAACATTCTGCCAAATGGAATGTTTTAATAAACATTCCGCCAAATGGAATGTCCTAAGAAGCATTCCGACACATGGAATGTTTTAAGAAACATTCCGCCACATGGAATGTTTTAAGAAACATTCCGCCAAATGGAATGTTTTAAGAAACATTCCGCCAAATGGAATGTTTTAAGAAACATTCCGCCACATGGAATGTCCTATGAAACATTCCGCCGAATGGAATGTTTTAAGAAACATTCCGCCAAATGGAATGTCCTAAAAAACATTCCGCCACATGGAATGTTTTAAGAAACATTCCGCCAAATGGAATGTTTTAAGAAACATTCCGCCAAATGGAATGTTTTAAGAAACATTCCGCCACATGGAATGTTTTAAGAAACATTCCGCCAAATGGAATGTTTTAAGAAACATTCCGCCAAACTGAATGTTTTAAGAAACATTCCGCCAAATGGAATGTCCTATGAAACATTCCGCCGAATGGAATGTTTTAAGAAACATTCCGCCAAATGGAATGTCCTAAGAAACTTTCCGCCAAATGGAATGTTTTAAGAAACATTCCGCCAAATGGAATGTTTTAAGAAACATTCCGCCACATGGAATGTTTTAAGAAACATTCCGCCAAATGGAATGTCCTAAGAAACATTCCGCCACATGGAATGTTTTAAGAAACATTCCGCCACATTGAATGTCCTAAGAAACATTCCGCCAAATGGAATGTTTTAAGAAACATTCTGCCACATGGAATGTTTTAAGAAACATTCCGCCACATGGAATGTCCTATGAAACATTCCGCCGAATGGAATGTTTTAAGAAACATTCCGCCAAATGGAATGTTTTAAGAAACATTCCGCCAAATGGAATGTTTTAAGAAACATTCCGCCAAATGGAATGTCCTATGAAACATTCCGCCGAATGGAATGTTTTAAGAAACATTCCGCCAAATGGAATGTCCTAAGAAACTTTCCGCCAAATGGAATGTTTTAAGAAACATTCCGCCAAATGGAATGTTTTAAGAAACATTCCGCCACATGGAATGTTTTAAGAAACATTCCGCCAAATGGAATGTCCTAAGAAACATTCCGCCACATGGAATGTTTTAAGAAACATTCCGTCACATGGAATGTCCTAAGAAACATTCCGCCAAATGGAATGTTTTAAGAAACATTCTGCCACATGGAATGTTTTAAGAAACATTCCGCCACATGGAATGTCCTATGAAACATTCCGCCGAATGGAATGTTTTAAGAAACATTCCGCCAAATGGAATGTCCTAAGAAACATTCCGCCGAATGGAATGTTTTAAGAAACATTCCGCCAAATGGAATGTCCTAAGAAACATTCCGCCAAATGGAATGTTTTAAGAAACATTCTGCCAAATGGAATGTTTTAACCTCTTAAGGACATAGGACGTACCGGTACGTCCTATGTCCTCACTTGCACTTCAAAGCGGGGCCGCGCGGCGGCCCCGCTTTGAAGTGCCGCGATCCCGGGTGCCGCGTGTAGCCCGGGACCGCCGCTATTAGCGGGCACGGTCTGATCGCCGTGCCCGCTAATTAGCTAATCGGAGGCAGCTGTCAAAGTTGACAGCTGCCTCCGATTACCGGAGGCAACGTTTCCCTGGTGTCTAGTGGGGGAGATCGCTCCTCCGGGACCTTGTCCCGGAGGAGCGATCTCCGTTACTGATGCCGGCCGGGGACGCGTCCAAGATGGCGCCGTCCTCGGCTCGGCACTCGTTTAATTCCGGCTGCAGCAGCCGAAAGCAAACGAGTGCCGATCTCATGGATCTCTGCAGCATATCTATGCTGCAGAGATCTCAATGAGAGATCACAGTGTATATACTAGAAGTCCCCCAGGGGGGCTTCTAGTATATGTGTAAAAAAAAAAAAAAAAGTGTTGTTAATAGTAAAAAGCCCCCTCCCCTAATAAAAGTCTGAATCACCCCCCTTTTCCCAGGTTTTAAATAAAAGTAAACAAATAAATAAATAAATAAACATGTTTGGTATCGCCGCGTGCGTAATCGCCCGAACTATTAATTAATCACATTCCTGATCTCGTACGGTAAACGGCGTCAGCGCAAAAAAAATCCCAAAGTGCAAAATTGCGCATTTTTGGTCGCATCAAATCCAGAAAAAATGTAATAAAAAGCGATCAAAAAGACGTATATGGGCAATCAAGGTACCGATAGAAAGATCACATCATGGCGCAAAAAATGACACCTCGCACAGCCCCATAGACCAAAGGCTAAAAGCGCTATAAGCCTGGGAATGGAGCGATTTTAAGGAACGTATATTGGTTAACAACGGTTTGAATTTTTTACAGGCCATCAGATACAATATAAGTTATACATGTTATATATCGTTTTAATCGTAACGACTTGAGGAACATGCATAACAAGTCAGTTTTACCCCAGGGTGAATGGCGTAAAAACACATTTCCCCCAAATAAAAGAAATGCGTTTTTTTTTTCAATTTCACCACACTTCGAATTTTTTTCTGGTTTCGCAGTGTACTTTATGCAAAAATTCAGCCTGTAATTGCAAAGTACAATTAGTGACGCAAAAAATAAGGGGTCATGTGGGTTTCTAGGTGGAAAAATGCAAGTGCTATGACCTTTTAAACACAAGGAGGAAAAACCGAAAACGTAAAAACGAAAATGGGCCATGTCCTTAAAGGGTTAATAAACATTCTGCCAAATGGAAAGTCGTAAGAAACATTCCGCCACATGGAATGTTTTAAGAAACATTCCGCCACATGGAATGTTTTAAGAAACATTCCGCCACATGGAATGTTTTAAGAAACATTCCGCCAAATGGAATGTCCTAAGAAACATTCCGCCGAATGGAATGTTTTAAGAAACATTTCGCCAAATGGAATGTCCTAAGAAACATTCCGCCACATGGAATGTTTTAAGAAACATTCCGCCACATGGAATGTTTTAAGAAACATTCCGCCACATGGAATGTTTTAAGAAACATTCCGCCAAATGAAATGTTTTAAGAAACATTCCGCCAAATGAAATGTTTTAAGAAACATTCCGCCACATGGAATGTTTTAAGAAACATTCCGCTAAATGGAATGTTTTAAGAAACATTCCGCCACATGGAATGTTTTAAGAAACATTCCGCCAAATAGAATGTTTTAAGAAACATTCCGCCAAATGAAATGTTTTCAGAAACATTCCGCCAAATAGAATGTTTTAAGAAACATTCCGCTAAATGGAATGTTTTAAGAAACATTCCGCCACATGGAATGTTTTAAGAAACATTCCGCCACATGGAATGTTTTTTAAGAAACATTCCGCCACATGGAATGTCCTATGAAACATTCCGCCAAAAAGAATGTTTTAAGAAACATTCCGCCAAATGAAATATTTTCAGAAACATTCCGCCAAATAGAATGTTTTAAGAAACATTCCGCCAAATGGAATGTCCTAAGAAACATTCCGCCGAATGGAATGTTTTAAGAAACATTTCGCCAAATGGAATGTCCTAAGAAACATTCCGCCACATGGAATGTTTTAAGAAACATTCCGCCACATGGAATGTTTTAAGAAACATTCCGCCACATGGAATGTTTTAAGAAACATTCCGCCACATGGAATGTTTTAAGAAACATTCCGCCAAATGAAATGTTTTAAGAAACATTCCGCCACATGGAATGTTTTAAGAAACATTCCGCTAAATGGAATGTTTTAAGAAACATTCCGCCACATGGAATGTTTTAAGAAACATTCCGCCAAATAGAATGTTTTAAGAAACATTCCGCCAAATAGAATGTTTTAAGAAACATTCCGCCAAATGGAATGTTTTAAGAAACATTCCGCCACATGGAATGTTTTAAGAAACATTCCGCCACATGGAATGTTTTTTAAGAAACATTCCGCCACATGGAATGTTTTAAGAAACATTCCGCCAAATGGAATGTTTTAAGGAACATTCCGCCACATGGAATGTTTTTTAAGAAACATTCCGCCACATGGAATGTCCTATGAAACATTCCGCCAAAAAGAATGTTTTAAGAAACATTCCGCCAAATGAAATATTTTCAGAAACATTCCGCCAAATAGAATGTTTTAAGAAACATTCCGCCAAATGGAATGTCCTAAGAAACATTCCGCCGAATGGAATGTTTTAAGAAACATTTCGCCAAATGGAATGTCCTAAGAAACATTCCGCCACATGGAATGTTTTTTAAGAAACATTCCGCCACATGGAATGTTTTAAGAAACATTCCGCCAAATGGAATGTTTTAAGGAACATTCCGCCACATGGAATGTTTTTTAAGAAACATTCCGCCACATGGAATGTCCTATGAAACATTCCGCCAAAAAGAATGTTTTAAGAAACATTCCGCCAAATGAAATATTTTCAGAAACATTCCGCCAAATAGAATGTTTTAAGAAACATTCCGCCAAATGGAATGTCCTAAGAAACATTCCGCCGAATGGAATGTTTTAAGAAACATTTCGCCAAATGGAATGTCCTAAGAAACATTCCGCCACATGGAATGTTTTAAGAAACATTCCGCCACATGGAATGTTTTAAGAAACATTCCGCCACATGGAATGTTTTAAGAAACATTCCGCCACATGGAATGTTTTAAGAAACATTCCGCCAAATGAAATGTTTTAAGAAACATTCCGCCACATGGAATGTTTTAAGAAACATTCCGCTAAATGGAATGTTTTAAGAAACATTCCGCCACATGGAATGTTTTAAGAAACATTCCGCCAAATAGAATGTTTTAAGAAACATTCCGCCAAATAGAATGTTTTAAGAAACATTCCGCCAAATGGAATGTTTTAAGAAACATTCCGCCACATGGAATGTTTTAAGAAACATTCCGCCACATGGAATGTTTTTTAAGAAACATTCCGCCACATGGAATGTTTTAAGAAACATTCCGCCAAATGGAATGTTTTAAGGAACATTCCGCCAAATGGAATGTCCTATGAAACATTCCGCCACATGGAATGTTTTAAGAAACATTCCGCCACATGGAATGTTTTAAGAAACATTTCGCCAAATGGAATGTCCTAAGAAACATTCCGCCACATGGAATGTTTTAAGAAACATTCCGCCACATGGAATGCTTTAAAAAACATTCCGCCAAATGGAATGTTTTAAGAAACATTCCGCCAAATGGAATGTTTTAAGAAACATTCTGCCAAATGGAATGTTTTAATAAACATTCTGCCAAATGGAATGTCGTAAGAAACATTCCGCCACATGGAATGTTTTAAGAAACATTCCGCCAAATGGAATGTTTTAAGGAACATTCCGCCACATGGAATGTTTTAAGAAACATTCTGCCAAATGGAATGTTTTAATAAACATTCCGCCAAATGGAATGTCCTAAGAAGCATTCCGCCACATGGAATGTTTTAAGAAACATTCCGCCACATGGAATGTTTTAAGAAACATTCCGCCAAATGGAATGTTTTAAGAAACATTCCGCCAAATGGAATGTTTAAAGGAACATTCCGCCAAATGGAATGTCCTATGAAACATTCCGCCACATGGAATGTTTTAAGAAACATTCCGCCACATGGATTGTTTTAAAAAACATTCCGCCAAATGGAATGTTTTAATAAACATTCCGCCACATGGAATGTTTTAATAAACATTCCGCCAAATGGAATGTTTTAAGAAACATTCTGCCAAATGGAATGTTTTAATAAACATTCCGCCAAATGGAATGTCCTAAGAAGCATTCCGCCACATGGAATGTTTTAAGAAACATTCCGCCACATGGAATGTTTTAAGAAACATTCCGCCAAATGGAATGTTTTAAGAAACATTCCGCCAAATGGAATGTTTTAAGAAACATTCCGCCAAATGGAATGTTTTAAGGAACATTCTGCCAAATAGAATGTTTTAATAAACATTCTGCCAAATGGAAAGTCGTAAGAAACATTCCGCCACATGGAATGTTTTAAGAAACATTCCGCCACATGGAATGTTTTAAGAAACATTCCGCCACATGGAATGTTTTAAGAAACATTCCGCCAAATGGAATGTCCTAAGAAACATTCCGCCAAATGGAATGTCCTATGAAACATTCTGCCGCATGGAATGTTTTAAGAAATATTCCGCCAAATGGAATGTCTTAAGAAACATTCCGCCACATGGAATGTTTTAAGGAACATTCCGCCAAATGGAATGTCCTATGAAACATTCCGCCAAATGGAATGTTTTAAGAAACATTCCGCCAAATGGAATGTTTTAATAAACATTCCGCCAAATGGAATGTCCTAAGAAGCATTCCGACACATGGAATGTTTTAAGAAACATTCCGCCACATGGAATGTTTTAAGAAACATTCCGCCAAATGGAATGTTTTAAGAAACATTCCGCCAAATGGAATGTTTTAAGAAACATTCCGCCACATGGAATGTTTTAAGAAACATTCCGCCACATGGAATGTCCTATGAAACATTCCGCCGAATGGAATGTTTTAAGAAACATTCCGCCAAATGGAATGTCCTAAAAAACATTCCGCCACATGGAATGTTTTAAGAAACATTCCGCCAAATGGAATGTCCTATGAAACATTCTGCCGCATGGAATGTTTTAAGAAATATTCCGCCAAATGGAATGTCTTAAGAAACATTCCGCCACATGGAATGTTTTAAGAAACATTCCGCCAAATGGAATGTCCTAAGAAACATTCCGCCAAATGGAATGTTTTAAGAAACATTCCGCCAAATGGAATGTTTTAAGAAACATTCCGCCACATGGAATGTTTTAAGAAACATTCCGCCACATGGAATGTTTTAAGAAACATTCCGCCAAATGGAATGTTTTAAGAAACATTCCGCCAAATGGAATGTTTTAAGAAACATTCCGCCAAATGGAATGTCCTATGAAACATTCCGCCGAATGGAATGTTTTAAGAAACATTCCGCCAAATGGAATGTCCTAAGAAACTTTCCGCCAAATGGAATGTTTTAAGAAACATTCCGCCAAATGGAATGTTTTAAGAAACATTCCGCCACATGGAATGTTTTAAGAAACATTCCGCCAAATGGAATGTCCTAAGAAACATTCCGCCACATGGAATGTTTTAAGAAACATTCCGCCACATGGAATGTCCTAAGAAACATTCCGCCAAATGGAATGTTTTAAGAAACATTCTGCCACATGGAATGTTTTAAGAAACATTCCGCCACATGGAATGTCCTATGAAACATTCCGCCGAATGGAATGTTTTAAGAAACATTCCGCCAAATGGAATGTCCTAAGAAACATTCCGCCGAATGGAATGTTTTAAGAAACATTCCGCCACATGGAATGTTTTAAGAAACATTCCGCCACATGGAATGTTTTAAGAAACATTCCGCCACATGGAATGTTTTAAGAAACATTCCGCCAAATGGAATGTCCTAAGAAACATTCCGCCGAATGGAATGTTTTAAGAAACATTCCGCCAAATGGAATGTCCTAAGAAACATTCCGCCAAATGGAATGTTTTAAGAAACATTCTGCCAAATAGAATGTTTTAATAAACATTCTGCCAAATGGAAAGTCGTAAGAAACATTCCGCCACATGGAATGTTTTAAGAAACATTCCGCCACATGGAATGTTTTAAGAAACATTCCGCCACATGGAATGTTTTAAGAAACATTCCGCCAAATGGAATGTCCTAAGAAACATTCCGCCGAATGGAATGTTTTAAGAAACATTTCGCCAAATGGAATGTCCTAAGAAACATTCCGCCACATGGAATGTTTTAAGAAACATTCCGCCACATGGAATGTTTTAAGAAACATTCCGCCACATGGAATGTTTTAAGAAACATTCCGCCACATGGAATGTTTTAATAAACATTCTGCCAAATGGAATGTTTTAATAAACATTCCGCCAAATGGAATGTCCTAAGAAGCATTCCGCCACATGGAATGTTTTAAGAAACATTCCGCCACATGGAATGTTTTAAGAAACATTCCGCCAAATGGAATGTTTTAAGAAACATTCCGCCAAATGGAATGTTTTAAGAAACATTCCGCCAAATGGAATGTTTTAAGGAACATTCCGCCAAATGGAATGTCCTATGAAACATTCCGCCACATGGAATGTTTTAAGAAACATTCCGCCACATGGATTGTTTTAAAAAACATTCCGCCAAATGGAATGTTTTAATAAACATTCTGCCACATGGAATGTTTTAATAAACATTGTGCCAAATGGAATGTTTTAAGAAACATTCCGCCAAATGGAATGTTTAAAGAAACAATCCGCCACATGGAATGTTTTAAGAAACATTCCGCCACATGGAATGTCCTAAGAAACATTCCGCCACATGGAATGTTTTAAGAAACATTCCGCCACATGGAATGTTTTAAGAAACATTCCGCCACATGGAATGTTTTAAGAAACATTCCGCCAAATGGAATGTTTTAAGAAACATTCCGCCAAATGGAATGTTTTAAGAAACATTCCGCCACATGGAATGTTTTAAGAAACATTCCGCCAAATGGAATGTTTTAAGAAACATTCCGCCAAATGGAATGTTTTAAGAAACATTCCGCCAAATGGAATGTTTTAAGAAACATTCCGCCAAATGGAATGTTTTAAGAAACATTCCGCCACATGGAATGTTTTAAGAAACATTCCACCACATGGAATGTCCTAAGAAACATTCCGCCACATGGAATGTTTTAAGAAACATTCCGCCACATGGAATGTTTTAAGAAACATTCCGCCACAAGGAATGTCCTATGAAACATTCCGCCGAATGGAATGTTTTAAGAAACATTCCGCCAAATGGAATGTCCTAGAAACATTCCGCCGAATGGAATGTTTTAAGAAACATTCCGCCAAATGGAATGTCCTAAGAAACATTCCGCCAAATGGAATGTTTTAAGAAACATTCTGCCAAATAGAATGTTTTAATAAACATTCTGCCAAATGGAAAGTCGTAAGAAACATTCCGCCACATGGAATGTTTTAAGAAACATTCCGCCACATGGAATGTTTTAAGAAACATTCCGCCACATGGAATGTTTTAAGAAACATTCCGCCAAATGGAATGTCCTAAGAAACATTCCGCCAAATGGAATGTCCTATGAAACATTCTGCCGCATGGAATGTTTTAAGAAATATTCCGCCAAATGGAATGTCTTAAGAAACATTCCGCCACATGGAATGTTTTAAGGAACATTCCGCCAAATGGAATGTCCTATGAAACATTCCGCCAAATGGAATGTTTTAAGAAACATTCCGCCAAATGGAATGTTTTAATAAACATTCCGCCAAATGGAATGTCCTAAGAAGCATTCCGACACATGGAATGTTTTAAGAAACATTCCGCCACATGGAATGTTTTAAGAAACATTCCGCCAAATGGAATGTTTTAAGAAACATTCCGCCAAATGGAATGTTTTAAGAAACATTCCGCCACATGGAATGTTTTAAGAAACATTCCGCCACATGGAATGTCCTATGAAACATTCCGCCGAATGGAATGTTTTAAGAAACATTCCGCCAAATGGAATGTCCTAAAAAACATTCCGCCACATGGAATGTTTTAAGAAACATTCCGCCAAATGGAATGTCCTATGAAACATTCTGCCGCATGGAATGTTTTAAGAAATATTCCGCCAAATGGAATGTCTTAAGAAACATTCCGCCACATGGAATGTTTTAAGAAACATTCCGCCAAATGGAATGTCCTAAGAAACATTCCGCCAAATGGAATGTTTTAAGAAACATTCCGCCAAATGGAATGTTTTAAGAAACATTCCGCCACATGGAATGTTTTAAGAAACATTCCGCCACATGGAATGTTTTAAGAAACATTCCGCCAAATGGAATGTTTTAAGAAACATTCCGCCAAATGGAATGTTTTAAGAAACATTCCGCCAAATGGAATGTCCTATGAAACATTCCGCCGAATGGAATGTTTTAAGAAACATTCCGCCAAATGGAATGTCCTAAGAAACTTTCCGCCAAATGGAATGTTTTAAGAAACATTCCGCCAAATGGAATGTTTTAAGAAACATTCCGCCACATGGAATGTTTTAAGAAACATTCCGCCAAATGGAATGTCCTAAGAAACATTCCGCCACATGGAATGTTTTAAGAAACATTCCGCCACATGGAATGTCCTAAGAAACATTCCGCCAAATGGAATGTTTTAAGAAACATTCTGCCACATGGAATGTTTTAAGAAACATTCCGCCACATGGAATGTCCTATGAAACATTCCGCTGAATGGAATGTTTTAAGAAACATTCTGCCAAATAGAATGTTTTAATAAACATTCTGCCAAATGGAAAGTCGTAAGAAACATTCCGCCACATGGAATGTTTTAAGAAACATTCCGCCACATGGAATGTTTTAAGAAACATTCCGCCAAATGGAATGTCCTAAGAAACATTCCGCCGAATGGAATGTTTTAAGAAACATTTCGCCAAATGGAATGTCCTAAGAAACATTCCGCCAAATGAAATGTTTTAAGAAACATTCCGCCACATGGAATGTTTTGAGAAACATTCCGCTAAATGGAATGTTTTAAGAAACATTCCGCCACATGGAATGTTTTAAGAAACATTCCGCCAAATAGAATGTTTTAAGAAACATTCCGCCAAATGAAATGTTTTCAGAAACATTCCGCCAAATAGAATGTTTTAAGAAACATTCCGCCAAATGGAATGTTTTAAGAAACATTCCGCCACATGGAATGTTTTAAGAAACATTCCGCCACATGGAATGTTTTTTAAGAAACATTCCGCCACATGGAATGTCCTATGAAACATTCCGCCAAATAGAATGTTTTAAGAAACATTCCGCCAAATGAAATGTTTTCAGAAACATTCCGCCAAATAGAATGTTTTAAGAAACATTCCGCCAAATGGAATGTTTTAAGAAACATTCCGCCACATGGAATGTTTTAAGAAACATTCCGCCACATGGAATGTTTTAAGGAACATTCCGCCAAATGGAATGTCCTATGAAACATTCCGCCACATGGAATGTTTTAAGAAACATTCCGCCACATGAAATGTTTTAAGAAACATTTCGCCAAATGGAATGTCCTAAGAAACATTCCGCCACATGGAATGTTTTAAAAAACATTCCGCCAAATGGAATGTTTTAAGAAACATTCCGCCAAATGGAATGTCCTAAGAAACATTCCGCCAAATGGAATGTTTTAAGAAACATTCTGCCACATGGAATGTTTTAAGAAACATTCCGCCACATGGAATGTCCTATGAAACATTCCGCCGAATGGAATGTTTTAAGAAACATTCCGCCAAATGGAATGTCCTAAGAAACATTCCGCCAAATGGAATGTTTTAAGAAACATTCTGCCAAATAGAATGTTTTAATAAACATTCTGCCAAATGGAAAGTCGTAAGAAACATTCCGCCACATGGAATGTTTTAAGAAACATTCCGCCACATGGAATGTTTTAAGAAACATTCCGCCACATGGAATGTTTTAAGAAACATTCCGCCAAATGGAATGTCCTAAGAAACATTCCGCCGAATGGAATGTTTTAAGAAACATTTCGCCAAATGGAATGTCCTAAGAAACATTCCGCCACATGGAATGTTTTAAGAAACATTCCGCCACATGGAATGTTTTAAGAAACATTCCGCCACATGGAATGTTTTAAGAAACATTCCGCCACATGGAATGTTTTAAGAAACATTCCGCCACATGGAATGTTTTAAGAAACATTCCGCCAAATGGAATGTTTTAATAAACATTCTGCCAAATGGAATGTTTTAATAAACATTCTGCCAAATGGAATGTTTTAATAAACATTCTGCCAAATGGAATGTCGTAAGAAACATTCCGCCACATGGAATGTTTTAAGAAACATTCCGCCAAATGGAATGTTTTAAGGAACATTCCGCCAAATGGAATGTTTTAAGAAACATTCTGCCAAATGGAATGTTTTAATAAACATTCCGCCAAATGGAATGTCCTAAGAAGCATTCCGCCACATGGAATGTTTTAAGAAACATTCCGCCACATGGAATGTTTTAAGAAACATTCCGCCAAATGGAATGTTTTAAGAAACATTCCGCCAAATGGAATGTTTTAAGGAACATTCCGCCAAATGGAATGTCCTATGAAACATTCCGCCACATGGAATGTTTTAAGAAACATTCCGCCACATGGATTGTTTTAAAAAACATTCCGCCAAATGGAATGTTTTAATAAACATTCCGCCACATGGAATGTTTTAATAAACATTCCGCCAAATGGAATGTTTTAAGAAACATTCTGCCAAATGGAATGTTTTAATAAACATTCCGCCAAATGGAATGTCCTAAGAAGCATTCCGCCACATGGAATGTTTTAAGAAACATTCCGCCACATGGAATGTTTTAAGAAACATTCCGCCAAATGGAATGTTTTAAGAAACATTCCGCCAAATGGAATGTTTTAAGAAACATTCCGCCAAATGGAATGTTTTAAGAAACATTCCGCCAAATGGAATGTTTTAAGAAACATTCCGCCAAATGGAATGTTTTAAGAAACATTCCGCCAAATGGAATGTTTTAAGAAACATTCCGCCAAATGGAATGTTTTAAGAAACATTCCGCCACATGGAATGTTTTAAGAAACATTCCACCACATGGAATGTCCTAAGAAATATTCCGCCAAATGGAATGTTTTAAGAAACATTCTGCCAAATGGAATGTTTTAATAAACATTCCGCCAAATGGAATGTTTTAAGAAACATTCCGCCACATGGAATGTTTTAAGAAACATTCCGCCACATGGAATGTCCTAAGACACGTTCCGCCAAATGGAATGTTTTAAGAAACATTCCGCCAAATGGAATGTCCTAAGAAACATTCCGCCAAATGGAATGTTTTAAGAAACATTCCGCCACATGGAATGTTTTAAGAAACATTCCGCCAAATGGAATGTCCTAAGAAACATTCCGCCACATGGAATGTTTTAAGAAACATTCCGCCACATGGAATGTCCTAAGAAACATTCCGCCAAATGGAATGTTTTAAGAAACATTCTGCCACATGGAATGTTTTAAGAAACATTCCGCCACATGGAATGTCCTATGAAACATTCCGCCGAATGGAATGTTTTAAGAAACATTCCGCCAAATGGAATGTTTTAAGGAACATTCCGCCAAATGGAATGTCCTATGAAACATTCCGCCACATGGAATGTTTTAAGAAACATTCCGCCACATGGAATGTTTTAAAAAACATTCCGCCAAATGGAATGTTTTAAGAAACATTCCGCCAAATGGAATGTTTTGAGAAACATTCTGCCACGTGGAATGTTTTAAGAAACATTCCGCCACATGGAATGTCCTATGAAACATTCCGCCGAATGGAATGTTTTAAGAAACATTCCGCCAAATGGAATGTCCTAAGAAACATTCCGCCACATGGAATGTCCTAAGAAACATTCCGCCAAATGGAATGTTTTAAGAAACATTCCGCCAAATGGAATGTTTTAAGAAACATTCCGCCAAATGGAATGTCCTATGAAACATTCCGCCGAATGGAATGTTTTAAGAAACATTCCGCCAAATGGAATGTCCTAAGAAACTTTCCGCCAAATGGAATGTTTTAAGAAACATTCCGCCAAATGGAATGTTTTAAGAAACATTCCGCCACATGGAATGTTTTAAGAAACATTCCGCCAAATGGAATGTCCTAAGAAACATTCCGCCAAATGGAATGTTTTAAGAAACATTCTGCCACATGGAATGTTTTAAGAAACATTCCGCCACATGGAATGTCCTATGAAACATTCCGCCGAATGGAATGTTTTAAGAAACATTCCGCCAAATGGAATGTTTTAAGAAACATTCCGCCAAATGGAATGTCCTATGAAACATTCCGCCGAATGGAATGTTTTAAGAAACATTCCGCCACATGGAATGTCCTAAGAAACTTTCCGCCAAATGGAATGTTTTAAGAAACATTCCGCCAAATGGAATGTTTTAAGAAACATTCCGCCACATGGAATGTTTTAAGAAACATTCCGCCAAATGGAATGTCCTAAGAAACATTCCGCCACATGGAATGTTTTAAGAAACATTCCGCCACATGGAATGTCCTAAGAACCATTCCGCCAAATGGAATGTTTTAAGAAACATTCTGCCACATGGAATGTTTTAAGAAACATTCCGCCACATGGAATGTCCTATGAAACATTCCGCCGAATGGAATGTTTTAAGAAACATTCCGCCAAATGGAATGTCCTAAGAAACATTCCGCCAAATGGAATGTTTTAAGAAACATTCCGCCAAATGGAATGTCCTAAGAAACATTCCGCCAAATGGAATGTTTTAAGAAACATTCTGCCAAATAGAATGTTTTAATAAACATTCTGCCAAATGGAAAGTCGTAAGAAACATTCCGCCACATGGAATGTTTTAAGAAACATTCCGCCACATGGAATGTTTTAAGAAACATTCCGCCACATGGAATGTTTTAAGAAACATTCCGCCAAATGGAATGTCCTAAGAAACATTCCGCCGAATGTAATGTTTTAAGAAACATTTCGCCAAATGGAATGTCCTAAGAAACATTCCGCCACATGGAATGTTTTAAGAAACATTCCGCCACATGGAATGTTTTAAGAAACATTCCGCCACATGGAATGTTTTAAGAAACATTCCGCCACATGGAATGTTTTAAGAAACATTCCGCCACATGGAATGTTTTAAGAAACATTCCGCCAAATGAAATGTTTTAAGAAACATTCCGCCACATGGAATGTTTTAAGAAACATTCCGCTAAATGGAATGTTTTAAGAAACATTCCGCCACATGGAATGTTTTAAGAAACATTCCGCCAAATAGAATGTTTTAAGAAACATTCCGCCAAATGAAATGTTTTCAGAAACATTCCGCCAAATAGAATGTTTTAAGAAACATTCCGCCAAATGGAATGTTTTAAGAAACATTCCGCCACATGGAATGTTTTAAGAAACATTCCGCCACATGGAATGTTTTTTAAGAAACATTCCGCCACATGGAATGTCCTATGAAACATTCCGCCAAATAGAATGTTTTAAGAAACATTCCGCCAAATGAAATGTTTTCAGAAACATTCCGCCAAATAGAATGTTTTAAGAAACATTCCGCCAAATGGAATGTTTTAAGAAACATTCCGCCACATGGAATGTTTTAAGAAACATTCCGCCACATGGAATGTTTTAAGGAACATTCCGCCAAATGGAATGTCCTATGAAACATTCCGCCACATGGAATGTTTTAAGAAACATTCCGCCACATGGAATGTTTTAAGAAACATTTCGCCAAATGGAATGTCCTAAGAAACATTCCGCCACATGGAATGTTTTAAGAAACATTCCGCCACATGAAATGTTTTAAGAAACATTTCGCCAAATGGAATGTCCTAAGAAACATTCCGCCACATGGAATGTTTTAAAAAACATTCCGCCAAATGGAATGTTTTAAGAAACATTCCGCCAAATGGAATGTTTTAAGAAACATTCTGCCAAATGGAATGTTTTAATAAACATTCTGCCAAATGGAATGTCGTAAGAAACATTCCGCCACATGGAATGTTTTAAGAAACATTCCGCCAAATGGAATGTTTTAATAAACATTCCGCCACATGGAATGTTTTAATAAACATTCCGCCAAATGGAATGTTTTAAGAAACATTCCGCCAAATGGAATGTCCTAAGAAACATTCCGCCAAATGGAATGTTTTAAGAAACATTCTGCCACATGGAATGTTTTAAGAAACATTCCGCCACATGGAATGTCCTATGAAACATTCCGCCGAATGGAATGTTTTAAGAAACATTCCGCCAAATGGAATGTCCTAAGAAACATTCCGCCGAATGGAATGTTTTAAGAAACATTCCGCCAAATGGAATGTCCTAAGAAACATTCCGCCAAATGGAATGTTTTAAGAAACATTCTGCCAAATAGAATGTTTTAATAAACATTCTGCCAAATGGAAAGTCGTAAGAAACATTCCGCCACATGGAATGTTTTAAGAAACATTCCGCCACATGGGATGTTAAGAAACATTCCGCCACATGGAATGTTTTAAGAAACATTCCGCCAAATGGAATGTCCTAAGAAACATTCCGCCGAATGGAATGTTTTAAGAAACATTTCGCCAAATGGAATGTCCTAAGAAACATTCCGCCACATGGAATGTTTTAAGAAACATTCCGCCACATGGAATGTTTTAAGAAACATTCCGCCACATGGAATGTTTTAAGAAACATTCCGCCACATGGAATGTTTTAAGAAACATTCCGCCACATGGAATGTTTTAAGAAACATTCCGCCAAATGGAATGTTTTAATAAACATTCTGCCAAATGGAATGTTTTAATAAACATTCTGCCAAATGGAATGTTTTAATAAACATTCTGCCAAATGGAATGTCGTAAGAAACATTCCGCCACATGGAATGTTTTAAGAAACATTCCGCCAAATGGAATGTTTTAAGGAACATTCCGCCAAATGGAATGTTTTAAGAAACATTCTGCCAAATGGAATGTTTTAATAAACATTCCGCCAAATGGAATGTCCTAAGAAGCATTCCGCCACATGGAATGTTTTAAGAAACATTCCGCCACATGGAATGTTTTAAGAAACATTCCGCCAAATGGAATGTTTTAAGAAACATTCCGCCAAATGGAATGTTTTAAGGAACATTCCGCCAAATGGAATGTCCTATGAAACATTCCGCCACATGGAATGTTTTAAGAAACATTCCGCCACATGGATTGTTTTAAAAAACATTCCGCCAAATGGAATGTTTTAATAAACATTCCGCCACATGGAATGTTTTAATAAACATTCCGCCAAATGGAATGTTTTAAGAAACATTCTGCCAAATGGAATGTTTTAATAAACATTCCGCCAAATGGAATGTCCTAAGAAGCATTCCGCCACATGGAATGTTTTAAGAAACATTCCGCCACATGGAATGTTTTAAGAAACATTCCGCCAAATGGAATGTTTTAAGAAACATTCCGCCAAATGGAATGTTTTAAGAAACATTCCGCCAAATGGAATGTTTTAAGGAACATTCCGCCAAATGGAATGTCCTATGAAACATTCCGCCAAATGGAATGTTTTAAGAAACATTCCGCCAAATGGAATGTTTTAAGAAACATTCTGCCACATGGAATGTTTTAATAAACATTCTGCCACATGGAATGTTTTAAGAAACATTCCGCCACATGGAATGTCCTATGAAACATTCCGCCGAATGGAATGTTTTAAGAAACATTCCGCCGAATGGAATGTTTTAAGAAACATTCCGCCAAATGGAATGTTTTAAGAAACATTCTGCCACATGGAATGTTTTAAGAAACTTTCCGCCAAATGGAATGTTTTAAGAAACTTTCCGCCAAATGGAATGTTTTAAGAAACATTCCGCCACATGGAATGTTTTAAGAAACTTTCCGCCACATGGAATGTTTTAAGAAACATTCCGCCACATGGATTGTCCTAAGAAACATTCCGCCAAATGGAATGTTTTAAGAAACATTCTGCCAAATGGAATGTTTTAAGAAACATTCTGCCAAATGGAATGTTTTAAGAAACATTCCGCCACATGGAATGTTTTAAGAAACATTCCGCCACATGGAATGTCCTAAGAAACATTCCGCCACATGGAATGTCCTAAGAAACATTCCGCCAAATGGAATGTTTTAAGAAACATTCCGCCAAATGGAATGTTTTAAGAAACATTCCGCCAAATGGAATGTTTTAAGAAACATTCCGCCACATGGAATGTTTTAAGAAATATTCCGCCACATGTAATGTTTTAAGAAACATTCCGCCACATGGAATGTCCTAAGAAACATTCCGCCACATGGAATGTTTTAAGAAACATTCCGCCACATGGAATGTCCTAAGAAACATTCCGCCACATGGAATGTTTTAAGAAACATTCCGCCACATGGAATGTCCTAAGAAACATTCCGCCAAATGGAATGTTTTAAGAAACATTCTGCCACATGGAATGTTTTAAGAAACATTCCGCCACATGGAATGTCCTATGAAACATTCCGCCGAATGGAATGTTTTAAGAAACATTCCGCCAAATGGAATGTTTTAAGGAACATTCCGCCAAATGGAATGTCCTATGAAACATTCCGCCACATGGAATGTTTTAAGAAACATTCCGCCACATGGAATGTTTTAAAAAACATTCCGCCAAATGGAATGTTTTAAGAAACATTCCGCCAAATGGAATGTTTTGAGAAACATTCTGCCACGTGGAATGTTTTAAGAAACATTCCGCCACATGGAATGTCCTATGAAACATTCCGCCGAATGGAATGTTTTAAGAAACATTCCGCCAAATGGAATGTCCTAAGAAACATTCCGCCACATGGAATGTCCTAAGAAACATTCCGCCAAATGGAATGTTTTAAGAAACATTCCGCCAAATGGAATGTTTTAAGAAACATTCCGCCAAATGGAATATCCTATGAAACATTCCGCCGAATGGAATGTTTTAAGAAACATTCCGCCAAATGGAATGTCCTAAGAAACTTTCCGCCAAATGGAATGTTTTAAGAAACATTCCGCCAAATGGAATGTTTTAAGAAACATTCCGCCACATGGAATGTTTTAAGAAACATTCCGCCACATGGAATGTCCTAAGAAACATTCCGCCACATGGAATGTTTTAAGAAACATTCCGCCACATGGAATGTCCTAAGAAACATTCCGCCAAATGGAATGTTTTAAGAAACATTCTGCCACATGGAATGTTTTAAGAAACATTCCGCCACATGGAATGTCCTATGAAACATTCCGCCGAATGGAATGTTTTAAGAAACATTCCGCCAAATGGAATGTTTTAAGAAACATTCCGCCAAATGGAATGTCCTATGAAACATTCCGCCGAATGGAATGTTTTAAGAAACATTCCGCCAAATGGAATGTCCTAAGAAACTTTCCGCCAAATGGAATGTTTTAAGAAACATTCCGCCAAATGGAATGTTTTAAGAAACATTCCGCCACATGGAATGTTTTAAGAAACATTCCGCCAAATGGAATGTCCTAAGAAACATTCCGCCACATGGAATGTTTTAAGAAACATTCCGCCACATGGAATGTCCTAAGAAACATTCCGCCAAATGGAATGTTTTAAGAGACATTCTGCCACATGGAATGTTTTAAGAAACATTCCGCCACATGGAATGTCCTATGAAACATTCCGCCGAATGGAATGTTTTAAGAAACATTCCGCCAAATGGAATGTCCTAAGAAACATTCCGCCGAATGGAATGTTTTAAGAAACATTCCGCCAAATGGAATGTCCTAAGAAACATTCCGCCAAATGGAATGTTTTAAGAAACATTCTGCCAAATAGAATGTTTTAATAAACATTCTGCCAAATGGAAAGTCGTAAGAAACATTCCGCCACATGGAATGTTTTAAGAAACATTCCGCCACATGGAATGTTTTAAGAAACATTCCGCCACATGGAATGTTTTAAGAAACATTCCGCCAAATGGAATGTCCTAAGAAACATTCCGCCGAATGGAATGTTTTAAGAAACATTTCGCCAAATGGAATGTCCTAAGAAACATTCCGCCACATGGAATGTTTTAAGAAACATTCCGCCACATGGAATGTTTTAAGAAACATTCCGCCACATGGAATGTTTTAAGAAACATTCCGCCACATGGAATGTTTTAAGAAACATTCCGCCACATGGAATGTTTTAAGAAACATTCCGCCACATGGAATGTTTTAAGAAACATTCCGCCAAATGAAATGTTTTAAGAAACATTCCGCCACATGGAATGTTTTAAGAAACATTCCGCTAAATGGAATGTTTTAAGAAACATTCCGCCACATGGAATGTTTTAAGAAACATTCCGCCAAATAGAATGTTTTAAGAAACATTCCGCCAAATGAAATGTTTTCAGAAACATTCCGCCAAATAGAATGTTTTAAGAAACATTCCGCCAAATGGAATGTTTTAAGAAACATTCCGCCACATGGAATGTTTTAAGAAACATTCCGCCACATGGAATGTTTTTTAAGAAACATTCCGCCACATGGAATGTCCTATGAAACATTCCGCCAAATAGAATGTTTTAAGAAACATTCCGCCAAATGAAATGTTTTCAGAAACATTCCGCCAAATAGAATGTTTTAAGAAACATTCCGCCAAATGGAATGTTTTAAGAAACATTCCGCCACATGGAATGTTTTAAGAAACATTCCGCCACATGGAATGTTTTAAGGAACATTCCGCCAAATGGAATGTCCTATGAAACATTCCGCCACATGGAATGTTTTAAGAAACATTCCGCCACATGGAATGTTTTAAGAAACATTTCGCCAAATGGAATGTCCTAAGAAACATTCCGCCATATGGAATGTTTTAAGAAACATTCCGCCACATGGAATGTTTTAAAAAACATTCCGCCAAATGGAATGTTTTAAGAAACATTCCGCCAAATGGAATGTTTTAAGAAACATTCTGCCAAATGGAATGTTTTAATAAACATTCTGCCAAATGGAATGTCGTAAGAAACATTCCGCCACATGGAATGTTTTAAGAAACATTCCGCCAAATGGAATGTTTTAATAAACATTCCGCCACATGGAATGTTTTAATAAACATTCCGCCAAATGGAATGTTTTAAGAAACATTCCGCCAAATGGAATGTCCTAAGAAACATTCCGCCAAATGGAATGTTTTAAGAAACATTCCGCCAAATGGAATGTTTTAAGAAACATTCTGCCACATGGAATGTTTTAATAAACATTCTGCCACATGGAATGTTTTAAGAAACATTCCGCCACATGGAATGTCCTATGAAACATTCCGCCGAATGGAATGTTTTAAGAAACATTCCGCCAAATGGAATGTTTTAAGAAACATTCTGCCACATGGAATGTTTTAAGAAACTTTCCGCCAAATGGAATGTTTTAAGAAACATTCCGCCACATGGAATGTTTTAAGAAACTTTCCGCCATATGGAATGTTTTAAGAAACATTCCGCCACATGGATTGTCCTAAGAAACATTCCGCCACATGGAATGTTTTAAGAAACATTCCGCCAAATGGAATGTTTTAAGAAACATTCCGCCACATGGAATGTTTTAAGAAATATTCCGCCACATGTAATGTTTTAAGAAACATTCCGCCACATGGAATGTCCTAAGAAACATTCCGCCACATGGAATGTTTTAAGAAACATTCCGCCACATGGAATGTTTTAAGAAACATTCCGCCAAATGGAATGTTTTAAGAAACATTCCGCCAAATGGAATGTTTTAAGAAACATTCCGCCAAATGGAATGTTTTAAGAAACATTCCGCCAAATGGAATGTTTTAAGAAACATTCCGCCACATGGAATGTTTTAAGAAACATTCCGCCACATGGAATGTCCTAAGAAACATTCCGCCACATGGAATGTTTTAAGAAACATTCCGCCACATGGAATGTCCTAAGAAACATTCCGCCAAATGGAATGTTTTAAGAAACATTCTGCCACATGGAATGTTTTAAGAAACATTCCGCCACATGGAATGTCCTATGAAACATTCCGCCGAATGGAATGTTTTAAGAAACATTCCGCCAAATGGAATGTTTTAAGGAACATTCCGCCAAATGGAATGTCCTATGAAACATTCCGCCACATGGAATGTTTTAAGAAACATTCCGCCACATGGAATGTTTTAAGAAACATTCCGCCACAAGGAATGTTTTAAGAAACATTCCGCCACATGGAATGTCCTATGAAACATTCCGCTGAATGGAATGTTTTAAGAAACATTCTGCCAAATAGAATGTTTTAATAAACATTCTGCCAAATGGAAAGTCGTAAGAAACATTCCGCCACATGGAATGTTTTAAGAAACATTCCGCCACATGGAATGTTTTAAGAAACATTCCGCCACATGGAATGTTTTAAGAAACATTCCGCCAAATGGAATGTCCTAAGAAACATTCCGCCGAATGGAATGTTTTAAGAAACATTTCGCCAAATGGAATGTCCTAAGAAACATTCCGCCACATGGAATGTTTTAAGAAACATTCCGCCACATGGAATGTTTTAAGAAACATTCCGCCACATGGAATGTTTTAAGAAACATTCCGCCACATGGAATGTTTTAAGAAACATTCCGCCACATGGAATGTTTTGAGAAACATTCCGCCACATGGAATGTTTTGAGAAACATTCCGCTAAATGGAATGTTTTAAGAAACATTCCGCCACATGGAATGTTTTAAGAAACATTCCGCCAAATAGAATGTTTTAAGAAACATTCCGCCAAATGAAATGTTTTCAGAAACATTCCGCCAAATAGAATGTTTTAAGAAACATTCCGCCAAATGGAATGTTTTAAGAAACATTCCGCCACATGGAATGTTTTAAGAAACATTCCGCCACATGGAATGTTTTTTAAGAAACATTCCGCCACATGGAATGTCCTATGAAACATTCCGCCAAATAGAATGTTTTAAGAAACATTCCGCCAAATGAAATGTTTTCAGAAACATTCCGCCAAATAGAATGTTTTAAGAAACATTCCGCCAAATGGAATGTTTTAAGAAACATTCCGCCACATGGAATGTTTTAAGAAACATTCCGCCACATGGAATGTTTTAAGGAACATTCCGCCAAATGGAATGTCCTATGAAACATTCCGCCACATGGAATGTTTTAAGAAACATTCCGCCACATGAAATGTTTTAAGAAACATTTCGCCAAATGGAATGTCCTAAGAAACATTCCGCCACATGGAATGTTTTAAAAAACATTCCGCCAAATGGAATGTTTTAAGAAACATTCCGCCAAATGGAATGTTTTAAGAAACATTCTGCCAAATGGAATGTTTTAATAAACATTCTGCCAAATGGAATGTCGTAAGAAACATTCCGCCACATGGAATGTTTTAAGAAACATTCCGCCAAATGGAATGTTTTAATAAACATTCCGCCACATGGAATGTTTTAATAAACATTCCGCCAAATGGAATGTTTTAAGAAACATTCCGCCAAATGGAATGTCCTAAGAAACATTCCGCCAAATGGAATGTTTTAAGAAACATTCTGCCACATGGAATGTTTTAAGAAACATTCCGCCACATGGAATGTCCTATGAAACATTCCGCCGAATGGAATGTTTTAAGAAACATTCCGCCAAATGGAATGTCCTAAGAAACATTCCGCCGAATGGAATGTTTTAAGAAACATTCCGCCAAATGGAATGTCCTAAGAAACATTCCGCCAAATGGAATGTTTTAAGAAACATTCTGCCAAATAGAATGTTTTAATAAACATTCTGCCAAATGGAAAGTCGTAAGAAACATTCCGCCACATGGAATGTTTTAAGAAACATTCCGCCACATGGAATGTTTTAAGAAACATTCCGCCACATGGAATGTTTTAAGAAACATTCCGCCAAATGGAATGTCCTAAGAAACATTCCGCCGAATGGAATGTTTTAAGAAACATTTCGCCAAATGGAATGTCCTAAGAAACATTCCGCCACATGGAATGTTTTAAGAAACATTCCGCCACATGGAATGTTTTAAGAAACATTCCGCCACATGGAATGTTTTAAGAAACATTCCGCCACATGGAATGTTTTAAGAAACATTCCGCCACATGGAATGTTTTAAGAAACATTCCGCCAAATGGAATGTTTTAATAAACATTCTGCCAAATGGAATGTTTTAATAAACATTCTGCCAAATGGAATGTTTTAATAAACATTCTGCCAAATGGAATGTCGTAAGAAACATTCCGCCACATGGAATGTTTTAAGAAACATTCCGCCAAATGGAATGTTTTAAGGAACATTCCGCCAAATGGAATGTTTTAAGAAACATTCTGCCAAATGGAATGTTTTAATAAACATTCCGCCAAATGGAATGTCCTAAGAAGCATTCCGCCACATGGAATGTTTTAAGAAACATTCCGCCACATGGAATGTTTTAAGAAACATTCCGCCAAATGGAATGTTTTAAGAAACATTCCGCCAAATGGAATGTTTTAAGGAACATTCCGCCAAATGGAATGTCCTATGAAACATTCCGCCACATGGAATGTTTTAAGAAACATTCCGCCACATGGATTGTTTTAAAAAACATTCCGCCAAATGGAATGTTTTAATAAACATTCCGCCACATGGAATGTTTTAATAAACATTCCGCCAAATGGAATGTTTTAAGAAACATTCTGCCAAATGGAATGTTTTAATAAACATTCCGCCAAATGGAATGTCCTAAGAAGCATTCCGCCACATGGAATGTTTTAAGAAACATTCCGCCACATGGAATGTTTTAAGAAACATTCCGCCAAATGGAATGTTTTAAGAAACATTCCGCCAAATGGAATGTTTTAAGAAACATTCCGCCAAATGGAATGTTTTAAGGAACATTCCGCCAAATGGAATGTCCTATGAAACATTCCGCCAAATGGAATGTTTTAAGAAACATTCCGCCAAATGGAATGTTTTAAGAAACATTCTGCCACATGGAATGTTTTAATAAACATTCTGCCACATGGAATGTTTTAAGAAACATTCCGCCACATGGAATGTCCTATGAAACATTCCGCCGAATGGAATGTTTTAAGAAACATTCCGCCGAATGGAATGTTTTAAGAAACATTCCGCCAAATGGAATGTTTTAAGAAACATTCTGCCACATGGAATGTTTTAAGAAACTTTCCGCCAAATGGAATGTTTTAAGAAACTTTCCGCCAAATGGAATGTTTTAAGAAACATTCCGCCAAATGGAATGTCCTAAGAAACATTCCGCCACATGGAATGTCCTAAGAAACATTCCGCCAAATGGAATGTTTTAAGAAACATTCCGCCAAATGGAATGTTTTAAGAAACATTCCGCCAAATGGAATATCCTATGAAACATTCCGCCGAATGGAATGTTTTAAGAAACATTCCGCCAAATGGAATGTCCTAAGAAACTTTCCGCCAAATAGAATGTTTTAAGAAACATTCCGCCAAATGGAATGTTTTAAGAAACATTCCGCCACATGGAATGTTTTAAGAAACATTCCGCCAAATGGAATGTCCTAAGAAACATTCCGCCACATGGAATGTTTTAAGAAACATTCCGCCACATGGAATGTCCTAAGAAACATTCCGCCAAATGGAATGTTTTAAGAAACATTCTGCCACATGGAATGTTTTAAGAAACATTCCGCCACATGGAATGTCCTATGAAACATTCCGCCGAATGGAATGTTTTAAGAAACATTCCGCCAAATGGAATGTTTTAAGAAACATTCCGCCAAATGGAATGTCCTATGAAACATTCCGCCGAATGGAATGTTTTAAGAAACATTCCGCCAAATGGAATGTCCTAAGAAACTTTCCGCCAAATGGAATGTTTTAAGAAACATTCCGCCAAATGGAATGTTTTAAGAAACATTCCGCCACATGGAATGTTTTAAGAAACATTCCGCCAAATGGAATGTCCTAAGAAACATTCCGCCACATGGAATGTTTTAAGAAACATTCCGCCACATGGAATGTTTTTTAAGAAACATTCCGCCACATGGAATGTCCTATGAAACATTCCGCCAAATAGAATGTTTTAAGAAACATTCCGCCAAATGAAATGTTTTCAGAAACATTCCGCCAAATAGAATGTTTTAAGAAACATTCCGCCAAATGGAATGTTTTAAGAAACATTCCGCCACATGGAATGTTTTAAGAAACATTCCGCCACATGGAATGTTTTAAGGAACATTCCGCCAAATGGAATGTCCTATGAAACATTCCGCCACATGGAATGTTTTAAGAAACATTCCGCCACATGGAATGTTTTAAGAAACATTTCGCCAAATGGAATGTCCTAAGAAACATTCCGCCATATGAAATGTTTTAAGAAACATTCCGCCACATGGAATGTTTTAAAAAACATTCCGCCAAATGGAATGTTTTAAGAAACATTCCGCCAAATGGAATGTTTTAAGAAACATTCTGCCAAATGGAATGTTTTAATAAACATTCTGCCAAATGGAATGTCGTAAGAAACATTCCGCCACATGGAATGTTTTAAGAAACATTCCGCCAAATGGAATGTTTTAATAAACATTCCGCCACATGGAATGTTTTAATAAACATTCCGCCAAATGGAATGTTTTAAGAAACATTCCGCCAAATGGAATGTCCTAAGAAACATTCCGCCAAATGGAATGTTTTAAGAAACATTCTGCCACATGGAATGTTTTAAGAAACATTCCGCCACATGGAATGTCCTATGAAACATTCCGCCGAATGGAATGTTTTAAGAAACATTCCGCCAAATGGAATGTCCTAAGAAACATTCCGCCGAATGGAATGTTTTAAGAAACATTCCGCCAAATGGAATGTCCTAAGAAACATTCCGCCAAATGGAATGTTTTAAGAAACATTCTGCCAAATAGAATGTTTTAATAAACATTCTGCCAAATGGAAAGTCGTAAGAAACATTCCGCCACATGGAATGTTTTAAGAAACATTCCGCCACATGGAATGTTTTAAGAAACATTCCGCCCTATGGAATGTTTTAAGAAACATTCCGCCAAATGGAATGTCCTAAGAAACATTCCGCCGAATGGAATGTTTTAAGAAACATTTCGCTAAATGGAATGTCCTAAGAAACATTCCGCCACATGGAATGTTTTAAGAAACATTCCGCCACATGGAATGTTTTAAGAAACATTCCGCCACATGGAATGTTTTAAGAAACATTCCGCCACATGGAATGTTTTAAGAAACATTCCGCCACATGGAATGTTTTAAGAAACATTCCGCCACATGGAATGTTTTAAGAAACATTCCGCCAAATGGAATGTTTTAAGAAACATTCCGCCACATGGAATGTTTTAAGAAACATTCCGCCAAATGGAATGTCCTAAGAAACATTCCGCCACATGGAATGTTTTAAGAAACATTCTGCCACATGGAATGTCCTAAGAAACATTCCGCCAAATGGAATGTTTTAAGAAACATTCCGCCACATGGAATGTTTTAAGAAACATTCCGCCACATGGAATGTTTTAAGAAACATTCCGCCACATGGAATGTTTTAAGAAACATTCCGCCAAATGGAATGTCCTAAGAAACATTCCGCCAAATGGAATGTTTTAAGAAACATTCCGCCAAATGGAATGTCCTAAGAAACATTCCGCCACATGGAATGTTTTAAGAAACATTCCGCCAAATGGAATGTTTTAAGAAACATTCCGCCAAATGGAATGTTTTAAGAAACATTCCGCCAAATGGAATGTTTTAAGGAAACATTCCGCCAAATGGAATGTCCTAATGAAACATTCCGCCAAATGGAATGTTTTAAGAAACATTCCGCCACATGGAATGTCTTTAAGAAACATTCCGCCAAATGGAATGA
>NW_027210298.1:0-85182 GCF_027789765.1 Dendropsophus ebraccatus | reverse complement strand
TATAGTATCCAATACTTCCCAATAGTGCCCCATATATCATCCAATCCAGCTCCTCCCCTCTGTGCAGTGCCCTACTAGTGACACCAGCCCGGTCCCCGCACTTTCCCACCAGAAAAAAAACAACAAGAAAACAAAAACTCACCTGTCACCCCTTCCCAGCAGCTCCTCTCCCGGCAGCGCGCCGTCTCCTGTGATCTTCCGGCGCAGGCAGCATAGTACAGAGACACTGCTTGCGTCGCATGCCCCTGCAGCCTCTATAACTCATGATAGAGGTTGCCTGACACATCCGGCGCAGGCAGCGTCTCTGTACCATGCTGCCTGCGCCGGAAGATCACAGGAGACCGCCGCTGCAGTGAGAGAAGCTGCAGCCGCAGCCCTGCCCAATCCCAAAGTGTCTGGCAGCGGGCGGCCTCCGCTTCACAGCGCTGCGGCGGGTGGCCCACTCGCATCTAAGCCTGGCCGCGGCCCTCTAGTTTATTGGGGGAACCGGCCCGGGCTAGAGGCGCCCAGCAGGCTACTAGAATCTTCCTTCATTTTAATGTATCAATAAACATATCCCTTTGCTCTCATTTTGCAATCACTTACATATATCATCATGACATTCACCCATAGAAAGTCTCATTCCAGTCCCACTACTCCTTCTTGGTTTGATGTTATTTTTTTCTGTAAATGAATGTATTTGTTTGAATGTGAATTTCTAGGCAATTGTAGCCATGTAGTGTTGTTACGTGTAATAAGGTTATCTTAGTATTAGAGTGACCTCTGCTGGTAATGAGGTGTACTACACTGTAGAGGGAAGCAGTTTCTTGTTTTTACCAGTAGGGGTCAGTAACACACAACATATTACTCCATTTTAGATATAAGAACTAAATGTGAATAAAAAAGCAGTATATTAGGAAATAATAGAAATGAAATGACACTATGTATAAAGGGAAAATTAGAGTTGGGCGAATTTTGCAGCGTTTCAAATGCTTATATTGCAATGTGTTCTTCTGCTTAGTAATAATTCTAATTGTGCAGGATGACCAAAGGTTTTGTTGTATATGGTGGGTGTAAAAAGACTGTGTCTCGATGTGTTGTCCAGGCTGCTCTACACTGGCTATTCACAGGCGCGATCCCACTACTGATCGGCACGGGGGTTTTGACCTGCTCCGTTTCCGACCTGGGCCGGTTCACCCCTCCTTAGAGCAACCTGGTGGTTCCGAGCTCCCCCGGAGTCACCATATTGATACCGAACTTAGTGCGGACACCCGATCGACATAGCGCAGAGCAGACCAGAACTCCTGGACTCAAGCGATTCTCCTGCCTCAGCCTCCCAAGTAACTGGGATTACAGATGCACGCCACCACACCCGGCAAGGACATTCATTTGTTCTACTCTATGTAATTAGAAGATGATGTCATCCGACCCTCCAGCGCCACCTAGTGTCTAACTAGACGCTGCTACCGCGTGACCTGTTCCGACCCTTCAGCGCAGTTTGTACAGCATTGCAGTTTTACAAAAATACAATATATTTGTCACTTACACCTTCCCAGTGATTCCTCCCCGGTTTTTCCTGCCTTCTGGATAACAAATCTGATTAGTTGTTATATTATATGAGAATTGGGGACCTAGGCAGATATGCAGGGGCTGGCTGGCAAGTTTTAGCCTGGGGGGCAAGCACACAGTGCTGGGCCATGAGTCACGGCCAATCACTAGGGTACATTTGCCCCACCGTACACTATACGGGGGGGAGGGGGGGGGGCAAATGATACCGCTATACCATGACCACATATCACCACCACATAATGACTAACACCCCCATACTGTATACAATACACTATATACAGACCATTTATACCCCCATACAGTCAGCATATTATAGCACAGATACTATACATGCAGTGACTGACAAGTGACCTCTTCTCTGATTGACATCTTCCTCTTCTGTTGTCTTCCCTACTTGGCCCAGGCTGTCATGATGACTTCTTCTGGTCACAAGCCATCTCCACAGAATCTGTCGGACACACATCTTAGGCTCCTCAATTTTATAATACCACCTACCCACCTCTATAGATGAGATTAGTTACTCCCCCCACCATAGTGCCCCATATGGTAGCTAATGCCCCCACAATACCCCATATAGTATCCAATCCCCCAATAAAGCCCCATATAGTATCCAATGCCCCAAGAGTGCCCCATATGGTATCCAATCCCCCCAATAGTGTCCTATATGGTATCCAAACCCCCCATAGTGCCCGATATAGTATCCAATCCCCCAATAGTGCCCCATATGGTATCCAATCCCCCCAATAGTGTTCTATATGGTATCCAATACCCCCTTAGTGCCCCCATATAGTATTCAATACCGCCCAATAGTGCCCCATATAGTATCCAATACCCCCCAATGGTGCCCCATATAGTATCTAATACCCCCCAATAGCACACATATAGTATCAAATACCCCCCAATAGCGCCCCATATAGTAGCCAATACCCCCCCAATGGTGCCCCATATAGTATCCAATACCCCCAATAGCGCCCCATATAGTATCTAATACCCCCAATAGCACCCCATATAGTTTCTAACACCCCCAATAGCGCCCGATATAGTATCTAATACCCCCAATAGTGCCCCATATAGTAGCCAATCCCTCAATAGCGCTCCATATAGTATCTAATACCCCCTATAGTGTCTCATATAGTATCCAATGCCCCCAATAGTGCCCAATATAGTATCCAAAACCCCCATAGTTCCCTATATAGTAGCCAATACCCCCATAGTGCCTCATATAGTATCCAATACTTCCCAATAGTGCCCCATATATCATCCAATCCAGCTCCTCCCCTCTGTGCAGTGCCCTACTAGTGACACCAGCCCGGTCCCCGCACTTTCCCACCAGAAAAAAAACAACAAGAAAACAAAAACTCACCTGTCACCCCTTCCCAGCAGCTCCTCTCCCGGCAGCGCGCCGTCTCCTGTGATCTTCCGGCGCAGGCAGCATAGTACAGAGACACTGCTTGCGTCGCATGCCCCTGCAGCCTCTATAACTCATGATAGAGGTTGCCTGACACATCCGGCGCAGGCAGCGTCTCTGTACCATGCTGCCTGCGCCGGAAGATCACAGGAGACCGCCGCTGCAGTGAGAGAAGCTGCAGCCTCAGCCCTGCCCAATCCCAAAGTGTCTGGCAGCGGGCGGCCTCCGCTTCACAGCGCTGCGGCGGGTGGCCCACTCGCATCTAAGCCTGGCCGCGGCCCTCTAGTTTATTGGGGGAACCGGCCCGGGCTAGAGGCGCCCAGCAGGCTACTAGAATCTTCCTTCATTTTAATGTATCAATAAACATATCCCTTTGCTCTCATTTTGCAATCACTTACATATATCATCATGACATTCACCCATAGAAAGTCTCATTCCAGTCCCACTACTCCTTCTTGGTTTGATGTTATTTTTTTCTGTAAATGAATGTATTTGTTTGAATGTGAATTTCTAGGCAATTGTAGCCATGTAGTGTTGTTACGTGTAATAAGGTTATCTTAGTATTAGAGTGACCTCTGCTGGTAATGAGGTGTACTACACTGTAGAGGGAAGCAGTTTCTTGTTTTTACCAGTAGGGGTCAGTAACACACAACATATTACTCCATTTTAGATATAAGAACTAAATGTGAATAAAAAAGCAGTATATTAGGAAATAATAGAAATGAAATGACACTATGTATAAAGGGAAAATTAGAGTTGGGCGAATTTTGCAGCGTTTCAAATGCTTATATTGCAATGTGTTCTTCTGCTTAGTAATAATTCTAATTGTGCAGGATGACCAAAGGTTTTGTTGTATATGGTGGGTGTAAAAAGACTGTGTCTCGATGTGTTGTCCAGGCTGCTCTACACTGGCTATTCACAGGCGCGATCCCACTACTGATCGGCACGGGGGTTTTGACCTGCTCCGTTTCCGACCTGGGCCGGTTCACCCCTCCTTAGAGCAACCTGGTGGTTCCGAGCTCCCCCGGAGTCACCATATTGATACCGAACTTAGTGCGGACACCCGATCGACATAGCGCAGAGCAGACCAGAACTCCTGGACTCAAGCGATCCGCCAGCCTCAGCCTCCCAAGTAGCTGGGATTACAGATGCACGCCACCACACCCGGCAAGGACATTCATTTGTTCTACTCTATGTAATTAGAAGATGATGTCATCCGACCCTCCAGCGCCACCTAGTGTCTAACTAGACGCTGCTACCCGCGTGACCTGTTCCGACCCTTCAGCGCAGTTTGTACAGCATTGCAGTTTTACAAAAATACAATATATTTGTCACTTACACCTTCCCAGTGATTCCTCCCCGGTTTTTCCTGCCTCCTGGATAACAAATCTGATTAGTTGTTATATTATATGAGAATTGGGGACCTAGGCAGATATGCAGGGGCTGGCTGGCAAGTTTTAGCCTGGGGGGCAAGCACACAGTGCTGGGCCATGAGTCACGGCCAATCACTAGGGTACATTTGCCCCACCGTACACTATACGGGGGGGAGGGGGGGGGGGGCAAATGATACCGCTATACCATGACCACATATCACCACCACATAATGACTAACACCCCCATACTGTATACAATACACTATATACAGACCATTTATACCCCCATACAGTCAGCATATTATAGCACAGATACTATACATGCAGTGACTGACAAGTGACCTCTTCTCTGATTGACATCTTCCTCTTCTGTTGTCTTCCCTACTTGGCCCAGGCTGTCATGATGACTTCTTCTGGTCACAAGCCATCTCCACAGAATCTGTCGGACACACATCTTAGGCTCCTCAATTTTATAATACCACCTACCCACCTCTATAGATGAGATTAGTTACTCCCCCCACCATAGTGCCCCATATGGTAGCTAATGCCCCCACAATACCCCATATAGTATCCAATCCCCCAATAAAGCCCCATATAGTATCCAATGCCCCAAGAGTGCCCCATATGGTATCCAATCCCCCCAATAGTGTCCTATATGGTATCCAAACCCCCCATAGTGCCCGATATAGTATCCAATCCCCCAATAGTGCCCCATATGGTATCCAATCCCCCCAATAGTGTTCTATATGGTATCCAATACCCCCTTAGTGCCCCCATATAGTATTCAATACCGCCCAATAGTGCCCCATATAGTATCCAATACCCCCCAATGGTGCCCCATATAGTATCTAATACCCCCCAATAGCACACTTATAGTATCAAATACCCCACAATAGCGCCCCATATAGTAGCCAATACCCCCCCAATGGTGCCCCATATAGTATCCAATACCCCCAATAGCGCCCCATATAGTATCTAATACCCCCAATAGCACCCCATATAGTTTCTAACACCCCCAATAGCGCCCGATATAGTATCTAATACCCCCAATAGTGCCCCATATAGTAGCCAATCCCTCAATAGCGCTCCATATAGTATCTAATACCCCCTATAGTGTCTCATATAGTATCCAATGCCCCCAATAGTGCCCAATATAGTATCCAATACCCCCATAGTTCCCTATATAGTAGCCAATACCCCATAGTGCCTCATATAGTATCCAATACTTCCCAATAGTGCCCCATATATCATCCAATCCAGCTCCTCCCCTCTGTGCAGTGCCCTACTAGTGACACCAGCCCGGTCCCCGCACTTTCCCACCAGAAAAAAACAACAAGAAAACAAAAACTCACCTGTCACCCCTTCCCAGCAGCTCCTCTCCCGGCAGCGCGCCGTCTCCTGTGATCTTCCGGCGCAGGCAGCATAGTACAGAGACACTGCTTGCGTCGCATGCCCCTGCAGCCTCTATAACTCATGATAGAGGTTGCCTGACACATCCGGCGCAGGCAGCGTCTCTGTACCATGCTGCCTGCGCCGGAAGATCACAGGAGACCGCCGCTGCAGTGAGAGAAGCTGCAGCCGCAGCCCTGCCCAATCCCAAAGTGTCTGGCAGCGGGCGGCCTCCGCTTCACAGCGCTGCGGCGGGTGGCCCACTCGCATCTAAGCCTGGCCGCGGCCCTCTAGTTTATTGGGGGAACCGGCCCGGGCTAGAGGCGCCCAGCAGGCTACTAGAATCTTCCTTCATTTTAATGTATCAATAAACATATCCCTTTGCTCTCATTTTGCAATCACTTACATATATCATCATGACATTCACCCATAGAAAGTCTCATTCCAGTCCCACTACTCCTTCTTGGTTTGATGTTATTTTTTTCTGTAAATGAATGTATTTGTTTGAATGTGAATTTCTAGGCAATTGTAGCCATGTAGTGTTGTTACGTGTAATAAGGTTATCTTAGTATTAGAGTGACCTCTGCTGGTAATGAGGTGTACTACACTGTAGAGGGAAGCAGTTTCTTGTTTTTACCAGTAGGGGTCAGTAACACACAACATATTACTCCATTTTAGATATAAGAACTAAATGTGAATAAAAAAGCAGTATATTAGGAAATAATAGAAATGAAATGACACTATGTATAAAGGGAAAATTAGAGTTGGGCGAATTTTGCAGCGTTTCAAATGCTTATATTGCAATGTGTTCTTCTGCTTAGTAATAATTCTAATTGTGCAGGATGACCAAAGGTTTTGTTGTATATGGTGGGTGTAAAAAGACTGTGTCTCGATGTGTTGTCCAGGCTGCTCTACACTGGCTATTCACAGGCGCGATCCCACTACTGATCGGCACGGGGGTTTTGACCTGCTCCGTTTCCGACCTGGGCCGGTTCACCCCTCCTTAGAGCAACCTGGTGGTTCCGAGCTCCCCCGGAGTCACCATATTGATACCGAACTTAGTGCGGACACCCAATCGACATAGCGCAGAGCAGACCAGAACTCCTGGACTCAAGCGATCCACCAGCCTCAGCCTCCCAAGTAGCTGGGATTACAGATGCACGCCACCACACCCGGCAAGGACATTCGTTTGTTCTACTCTATGTAATTAGAAGATGATGTCATCCGACCCTCCAGCGCCACCTAGTGTCTAACTAGACGCTGCTACCGCGTGACCTGTTCCGACCCTTCAGCGCAGTTTGTACAGCATTGCAGTTTTACAAAAATACAATATATTTGTCACTTACACCTTCCCAGTGATTCCTCCCCGGTTTTTCCTGCCTCCTGGATAACAAATCTGATTAGTTGTTATATTATATGAGAATTGGGGACCTAGGCAGATATGCAGGGGCTGGCTGGCAAGTTTTAGCCTGGGGGGCAAGCACACAGTGCTGGGCCATGAGTCACGGCCAATCACTAGGGTACATTTGCCCCACCGTACACTATACGGGGGGGAGGGGGGGGGGGCAAATGATACCGCTATACCATGACCACATATCACCACCACATAATGACTAACACCCCCATACTGTATACAATACACTATATACAGACCATTTATACCCCCATACAGTCAGCATATTATAGCACAGATACTATACATGCAGTGACTGACAAGTGACCTCTTCTCTGATTGACATCTTCCTCTTCTGTTGTCTTCCCTACTTGGCCCAGGCTGTCATGATGACTTCTTCTGGTCACAAGCCATCTCCACAGAATCTGTCGGACACACATCTTAGGCTCCTCAATTTTATAATACCACCTACCCACCTCTATAGATGAGATTAGTTACTCCCCCCACCATAGTGCCCCATATGGTAGCTAATGCCCCCACAATACCCCATATAGTATCCAATCCCCCAATAAAGCCCCATATAGTATCCAATGCCCCAAGAGTGCCCCATATGGTATCCAATCCCCCCAATAGTGTCCTATATGGTATCCAAACCCCCCATAGTGCCCGATATAGTATCCAATCCCCCAATAGTGCCCCATATGGTATCCAATCCCCCCAATAGTGTTCTATATGGTATCCAATACCCCCTTAGTGCCCCCATATAGTATTCAATACCGCCCAATAGTGCCCCATATAGTATCCAATACCCCCCAATGGTGCCCCATATAGTATCTAATACCCCCCAATAGCACACATATAGTATCAAATACCCCCCAATAGCGCCCCATATAGTAGCCAATACCCCCCCAATGGTGCCCCATATAGTATCCAATACCCCCAATAGCGCCCCATATAGTATCTAATACCCCCAATAGCACCCCATATAGTTTCTAACACCCCCAATAGCGCCTGATATAGCATCTAATACCCCCAATAGTGCCCCATATAGTAGCCAATCCCTCAATAGCGCTCCATATAGTATCTAATACCCCCTATAGTGTCTCATATAGTATCCAATGCCCCCAATAGTGCCCAATATAGTATCCAATACCCCCATAGTTCCCTATATAGTAGCCAATACCCCCATAGTGCCTCATATAGTATCCAATACTTCCCAATAGTGCCCCATATATCATCCAATCCAGCTCCTCCCCTCTGTGCAGTGCCCTACTAGTGACACCAGCCCGGTCCCCGCACTTTCCCACCAGAAAAAAAACAACAAGAAAACAAAAACTCACCTGTCACCCCTTCCCAGCAGCTCCTCTCCCGGCAGCGCGCCGTCTCCTGTGATCTTCCGGCGCAGGCAGCATAGTACAGAGACACTGCTTGCGTCGCATGCCCCTGCAGCCTCTATAACTCATGATAGAGGTTGCCTGACACATCCGGCGCAGGCAGCGTCTCTGTACCATGCTGCCTGCGCCGGAAGATCACAGGAGACCGCCGCTGCAGTGAGAGAAGCTGCAGCCGCAGCCCTGCCCAATCCCAAAGTGTCTGGCAGCGGGCGGCCTCCGCTTCACAGCGCTGCGGCGGGTGGCCCACTCGCATCTAAGCCTGGCCGCGGCCCTCTAGTTTATTGGGGGAACCGGCCCGGGCTAGAGGCGCCCAGCAGGCTACTAGAATCTTCCTTCATTTTAATGTATCAATAAACATATCCCTTTGCTCTCATTTTGCAATCACTTACATATATCATCATGACATTCACCCATAGAAAGTCTCATTCCAGTCCCACTACTCCTTCTTGGTTTGATGTTATTTTTTTCTGTAAATGAATGTATTTGTTTGAATGTGAATTTCTAGGCAATTGTAGCCATGTAGTGTTGTTACGTGTAATAAGGTTATCTTAGTATTAGAGTGACCTCTGCTGGTAATGAGGTGTACTACACTGTAGAGGGAAGCAGTTTCTTGTTTTTACCAGTAGGGGTCAGTAACACACAACATATTACTCCATTTTAGATATAAGAACTAAATGTGAATAAAAAAGCAGTATATTAGGAAATAATAGAAATGAAATGACACTATGTATAAAGGGAAAATTAGAGTTGGGCGAATTTTGCAGCGTTTCAAATGCTTATATTGCAATGTGTTCTTCTGCTTAGTAATAATTCTAATTGTGCAGGATGACCAAAGGTTTTGTTGTATATGGTGGGTGTAAAAAGACTGTGTCTCGATGTGTTGTCCAGGCTGCTCTACACTGGCTATTCACAGGCGCGATCCCACTACTGATCGGCACGGGGGTTTTGACCTGCTCCGTTTCCGACCTGGGCCGGTTCACCCCTCCTTAGAGCAACCTGGTGGTTCCGAGCTCCCCCGGAGTCACCATATTGATACCGAACTTAGTGCGGACACCCGATCGACATAGCGCAGAGCAGACCAGAACTCCTGGACTCAAGCGATCCGCCAGCCTCAGCCTCCCAAGTAGCTGGGATTACAGATGCACGCCACCACACCCGGCAAGGACATTTGTTTGTTCTACTCTATGTAATTAGAAGATGATGTCATCCGACCCTCCAGCGCCACCTAGTGTCTAACTAGACGCTGCTACCGCGTGACCTGTTCCGACCCTTCAGCGCAGTTTGTACAGCATTGCAGTTTTACAAAAATACAATATATTTGTCACTTACACCTTCCCAGTGATTCCTCCCCGGTTTTTCCTGCCTCCTGGATAACAAATCTGATTAGTTGTTATATTATATGAGAATTGGGGACCTAGGCAGATATGCAGGGGCTGGCTGGCAAGTTTTAGCCTGGGGGGCAAGCACACAGTGCTGGGCCATGAGTCACGGCCAATCACTAGGGTACATTTGCCCCACCGTACACTATACGGGGGGGAGGGGGGGGGGCAAATGATACCGCTATACCATGACCACATATCACCACCACATAATGACTAACACCCCCATACTGTATACAATACACTATATACAGACCATTTATACCCCCATACAGTCAGCATATTATAGCACAGATACTATACATGCAGTGACTGACAAGTGACCTCTTCTCTGATTGACATCTTCCTCTTCTGTTGTCTTCCCTACTTGGCCCAGGCTGTCATGATGACTTCTTCTGGTCACAAGCCATCTCCACAGAATCTGTCGGACACACATCTTAGGCTCCTCAATTTTATAATACCACCTACCCACCTCTATAGATGAGATTAGTTACTCCCCCCACCATAGTGCCCCATATGGTAGCTAATGCCCCCACAATACCCCATATAGTATCCAATCCCCCAATAAAGCCCCATATAGTATCCAATGCCCCAAGAGTGCCCCATATGGTATCCAATCCCCCCAATAGTGTCCTATATGGTATCCAAACCGCCCATAGTGCCCGATATAGTATCCAATCCCCCAATAGTGCCCCATATGGTATCCAATCCCCCCAATAGTGTTCTATATGGTATCCAATACCCCCTTAGTGCCCCCATATAGTATTCAATACCGCCCAATAGTGCCCCATATAGTATCCAATACCCCCCAATGGTGCCCCATATAGTATCTAATACCCCCCAATAGCACACATATAGTATCAAATACCCCCCAATAGCGCCCCATATAGTAGCCAATACCCCCCCAATGGTGCCCCATATAGTATCCAATACCCCCAATAGCGCCCCATATAGTATCTAATACCCCCAATAGCACCCCATATAGTTTCTAACACCCCCAATAGCGCCCGATATAGTATCTAATACCCCCAATAGTGCCCCATATAGTAGCCAATCCCTCAATAGCGCTCCATATAGTATCTAATACCCCCTATAGTGTCTCATATAGTATCCAATGCCCCCAATAGTGCCCAATATAGTATCCAATACCCCCATAGTTCCCTATATAGTAGCCAATACCCCCATAGTGCCTCATATAGTATCCAATACTTCCCAATAGTGCCCCATATATCATCCAATCCAGCTCCTCCCCTCTGTGCAGTGCCCTACTAGTGACACCAGCCCGGTCCCCGCACTTTCCCACCAGAAAAAAAACAACAAGAAAACAAAAACTCACCTGTCACCCCTTCCCAGCAGCTCCTCTCCCGGCAGCGCGCCGTCTCCTGTGATCTTCCGGCGCAGGCAGCATAGTACAGAGACACTGCTTGCGTCGCATGCCCCTGCAGCCTCTATAACTCATGATAGAGGTTGCCTGACACATCCGGCGCAGGCAGCGTCTCTGTACCATGCTGCCTGCGCCGGAAGATCACAGGAGACCGCCGCTGCAGTGAGAGAAGCTGCAGCCGCAGCCCTGCCCAATCCCAAAGTGTCTGGCAGCGGGCGGCCTCCGCTTCACAGCGCTGCGGCGGGTGGCCCACTCGCATCTAAGCCTGGCCGCGGCCCTCTAGTTTATTGGGGGAACCGGCCCGGGCTAGAGGCGCCCAGCAGGCTACTAGAATCTTCCTTCATTTTAATGTATCAATAAACATATCCCTTTGCTCTCATTTTGCAATCACTTACATATATCATCATGACATTCACCCATAGAAAGTCTCATTCCAGTCCCACTACTCCTTCTTGGTTTGATGTTATTTTTTTCTGTAAATGAATGTATTTGTTTGAATGTGAATTTCTAGGCAATTGTAGCCATGTAGTGTTGTTACGTGTAATAAGGTTATCTTAGTATTAGAGTGACCTCTGCTGGTAATGAGGTGTACTACACTGTAGAGGGAAGCAGTTTCTTGTTTTTACCAGTAGGGGTCAGTAACACACAACATATTACTCCATTTTAGATATAAGAACTAAATGTGAATAAAAAAGCAGTATATTAGGAAATAATAGAAATGAAATGACACTATGTATAAAGGGAAAATTAGAGTTGGGCGAATTTTGCAGCGTTTCAAATGCTTATATTGCAATGTGTTCTTCTGCTTAGTAATAATTCTAATTGTGCAGGATGACCAAAGGTTTTGTTGTATATGGTGGGTGTAAAAAGACTGTGTCTCGATGTGTTGTCCAGGCTGCTCTACACTGGCTATTCACAGGCGCGATCCCACTACTGATCGGCACGGGGGTTTTGACCTGCTCCGTTTCCGACCTGGGCCGGTTCACCCCCTCCTTAGAGCAACCTGGTGGTTCCGAGCTCCCCCGGAGTCACCATATTGATACCGAACTTAGTGCGGACACCCGATCGACATAGCGCAGAGCAGAACAGAACTCCTGGACTCAAGCGATCCGCCAGCCTCAGCCTCCCAAGTAGCTGGGATTACAGATGCACGCCACCACACCTGGCAAGGACATTCGTTTGTTCTACTCTATGTAATTAGAAGATGATGTCATCCGACCCTCCAGCGCCACCTAGTGTCTAACTAGACGCTGCTACCGCGTGACCTGTTCCGACCCTTCAGCGCAGTTTGTACAGCATTGCAGTTTTACAAAAATACAATATATTTGTCACTTACACCTTCCCAGTGATTCCTCCCCGTTTTTTCCTGCCTCCTGGATAACAAATCTGATTAGTTGTTATATTATATGAGAATTGGGGACCTAGGCAGATATGCAGGGGCTGGCTGGCAAGTTTTAGCCTGGGGGGCAAGCACACAGTGCTGGGCCATGAGTCACGGCCAATCACTAGGGTACATTTGCCCCACCGTACACTATCCGGGGGGGTGGGGGGGGGGCAAATGATACCGCTATACCATGACCACATATCACCACCACATAATGACTAACACCCCCATACTGTATACAATACACTATATACAGACCATTTATACCCCCATACAGTCAGCATATTATAGCACAGATACTATACATGCAGTGACTGACAAGTGACCTCTTCTCTGATTGACATCTTCCTCTTCTGTTGTCTTCCCTACTTGGCCCAGGCTGTCATGATGACTTCTTCTGGTCACAAGCCATCTCCACAGAATCTGTCGGACACACATCTTAGGCTCCTCAATTTTATAATACCACCTACCCACCTCTATAGATGAGATTAGTTACTCCCCCCACCATAGTGCCCCATATGGTAGCTAATGCCCCCACAATACCCCATATAGTATCCAATCCCCCAATAAAGCCCCATATAGTATCCAATGCCCCAAGAGTGCCCCATATGGTATCCAATCCCCCCAATAGTGTCCTATATGGTATCCAAACCCCCCATAGTGCCCGATATAGTATCCAATCCCCCAATAGTGCCCCATATGGTATCCAATCCCCCCAATAGTGTTCTATATGGTATCCAATACCCCCTTAGTGCCCCCATATAGTATTCAATACCGCCCAATAGTGCCCCATATAGTATCTAATACCCCCCAATAGCACACATATAGTATCAAATACCCCCCAATAGCGCCCCATATAGTAGCCAATACCCCCCCAATGGTGCCCCATATAGTATCCAATACCCCCAATAGCGCCCCATATAGTATCTAATACCCCCAATAGCACCCCATATAGTTTCTAACACCCCCAATAGCGCCCGATATAGTATCTAATACCCCCAATAGTGCCCCATATAGTAGCCAATCCCTCAATAGCGCTCCATATAGTATCTAATACCCCCTATAGTGTCTCATATAGTATCCAATGCCCCCAATAGTGCCCAATATAGTATCCAATACCCCCATAGTTCCCTATATAGTAGCCAATACCCCCATAGTGCCTCATATAGTATCCAATACTTCCCAATAGTGCCCCATATATCATCCAATCCAGCTCCTCCCCTCTGTGCAGTGCCCTACTAGTGACACCAGCCCGGTCCCCGCACTTTCCCACCAGAAAAAAAAACAACAAGAAAACAAAAACTCACCTGTCACCCCTTCCCAGCAGCTCCTCTCCCGGCAGCGCGCCGTCTCCTGTGATCTTCCGGCGCAGGCAGCATAGTACAGAGACACTGCTTGCGTCGCATGCCCCTGCAGCCTCTATAACTCATGATAGAGGTTGCCTGACACATCCGGCGCAGGCAGCGTCTCTGTACCATGCTGCCTGCGCCGGAAGATCACAGGAGACCGCCGCTGCAGTGAGAGAAGCTGCAGCCGCAGCCCTGCCCAATCCCAAAGTGTCTGGCAGCGGGCGGCCTCCGCTTCACAGCGCTGCGGCGGGTGGCCCACTCGCATCTAAGCCTGGCCGCGGCCCTCTAGTTTATTGGGGGAACCGGCCCGGGCTAGAGGCGCCCAGCAGGCTACTAGAATCTTCCTTCATTTTAATGTATCAATAAACATATCCCTTTGCTCTCATTTTGCAATCACTTACATATATCATCATGACATTCACCCATAGAAAGTCTCATTCCAGTCCCACTACTCCTTCTTGGTTTGATGTTATTTTTTTCTGTAAATGAATGTATTTGTTTGAATGTGAATTTCTAGGCAATTGTAGCCATGTAGTGTTGTTACGTGTAATAAGGTTATCTTAGTATTAGAGTGACCTCTGCTGGTAATGAGGTGTACTACACTGTAGAGGGAAGCAGTTTCTTGTTTTTACCAGTAGGGGTCAGTAACACACAACATATTACTCCATTTTAGATATAAGAACTAAATGTGAATAAAAAAGCAGTATATTAGGAAATAATAGAAATGAAATGACACTATGTATAAAGGGAAAATTAGAGTTGGGCGAATTTTGCAGCGTTTCAAATGCTTATATTGCAATGTGTTCTTCTGCTTAGTAATAATTCTAATTGTGCAGGATGACCAAAGGTTTTGTTGTATATGGTGGGTGTAAAAAGACTGTGTCTCGATGTGTTGTCCAGGCTGCTCTACACTGGCTATTCACAGGCGCGATCCCACTACTGATCGGCACGGAGGTTTTGACCTGCTCCGTTTCCGACCTGGGCCGGTTCACCCCTCCTTAGAGCAACCTGGTGGTTCCGAGCTCCCCCGGAGTCACCATATTGATACCGAACTTAGTGCGGACACCCGATCGACATAGCGCAGAGCAGACCAGAACTCCTGGACTCAAGCGATCCGCCAGCCTCAGCCTCCCAAGTAGCTGGGATTACAGATGCACGCCACCACACCCGGCAAGGACATTCGTTTGTTCTACTCTATGTAATTAGAAGATGATGTCATCCGACCCTCCAGCGCCACCTAGTGTCTAACTAGACACTGCTACCGCGTGACCTGTTCCGACCCTTCAGCGCAGTTTGTACAGCATTGCAGTTTTACAAAAATACAATATATTTGTCACTTACACCTTCCCAGTGATTCCTCCCCGGTTTTTCCTGCCTCCTGGATAACAAATCTGATTAGTTGTTATATTATATGAGAATTGGGGACCTAGGCAGATATGCAGGGGCTGGCTGGCAAGTTTTAGCCTGGGGGGCAAGCACACAGTGCTGGGCCATGAGTCACGGCCAATCACTAGGGTACATTTGCCCCACCGTACACTATACGGGGGGAGGGGGGGGGGGGCAAATGATACCGCTATACCATGACCACATATCACCACCACATAATGACTAACACCCCCATACTGTATACAATACACTATATACAGACCATTTATACCCCCATACAGTCAGCATATTATAGCACAGATACTATACATGCAGTGACTGACAAGTGACCTCTTCTCTGATTGACATCTTCCTCTTCTGTTGTCTTCCCTACTTGGCCCAGGCTGTCATGATGACTTCTTCTGGTCACAAGCCATCTCCACAGAATCTGTCGGACACACATCTTAGGCTCCTCAATTTTATAATACCACCTACCCACCTCTATAGATGAGATTAGTTACTCCCCCCACCATAGTGCCCCATATGGTAGCTAATGCCCCCACAATACCCCATATAGTATCCAATCCCCCAATAAAGCCCCATATAGTATCCAATGCCCCAAGAGTGCCCCATATGGTATCCAATCCCCCCAATAGTGTCCTATATGGTATCCAAACCCCCCATAGTGCCCGATATAGTATCCAATCCCCCAATAGTGCCCCATATGGTATCCAATCCCCCCAATAGTGTTCTATATGGTATCCAATACCCCCTTAGTGCCCCCATATAGTATTCAATACCGCCCAATAGTGCCCCATATAGTATCCAATACCCCCCAATGGTGCCCCATATAGTATCTAATACCCCCCAATAGCACACATATAGTATCAAATACCCCCCAATAGCGCCCCATATAGTAGCCAATACCCCCCCAATGGTGCCCCATATAGTATCCAATACCCGCAATAGCGCCCCATATAGTATCTAATACCCCCAATAGCACCCCATATAGTTTCTAATACCCCCAATAGTGCCCGATATAGTATATAATACCCCCAATAGTGCCCCATATAGTAGCCAATCCCTCAATAGCGCTCCATATAGTATCTAATACCCCCTATAATGTCTCATATAGTATCCAATGCCCCCAATAGTGCCCAATATAGTATCCAATACCCCCATAGTTCCCTATATAGTAGCCAATACCCCCATAGTGCCTCATATAGTATCCAATACTTCCCAATAGTGCCCCATATATCATCCAATCCAGCTCCTCCCCTCTGTGCAGTGCCCTACTAGTGACACCAGCCCGGTCCCCGCACTTTCCCACCAGAAAAAAAACAACAAGAAAACAAAAACTCACCTGTCACCCCTTCCCAGCAGCTCCTCTCCCGGCAGCGCGCCGTCTCCTGTGATCTTCCGGCGCAGGCAGCATAGTACAGAGACACTGCTTGCGTCGCATGCCCCTGCAGCCTCTATAACTCATGATAGAGGTTGTCTGACACATCCGGCGCAGGCAGCGTCTCTGTACCATGCTGCCTGCGCCGGAAGATCACAGGAGACCGCCGCTGCAGTGAGAGAAGCTGCAGCCGCAGCCAGTGTCGGACTGGGGTACCTTGGCCCACCAGGGAAATTGATTCTTGGGGCCCACCCAACATACAAAGACATAATCAGCGCCAAACCTTTCATTTTAGTAGGGCTGTGTATGTGACCAGCAATGCTAGTGCACTGCCAGTCACTTATACAGTTGTTACTGATTTATGCAATTGTGGTAAAACTGCACCATTTATGTAGAAACTTTAATGAAATTCCAACAATATTGCTGTAAAAACACATCAAAAATGTCATGTGTGAACACAGCCTCAGAAGATGAAGGAAAAAATGACCATCTAGTCTGCTCCTCTATTACAATCTCCAGCAGAGGAGACCCATGACGGTTTATTCTAGCCTCACCACAAGCTGTTGGGCTGGAATAAGACTTTAAAGGACCATCATGAAAAGCACATCAGTGGTCATTAAAGCGTTAAAGGGGTACTCTGATAAAAAAAAAAAAAATTAAAATCTGATGTCAGAAGTTACAGATTAGTAAATTACTTCTAATTAAAAATCTTCAGTCTTTCAGTACTTATCAGCTACTGTATGTCCTGCAGGAAGTGGTGTATTCTTATTAATCTGACACAGTGGTCTCTGCTGCCACCTCTGTCCGTGTCAGGAACTGTCCAGAGCAGCAGCAAATCCCCATAGAAAACCTCTCCTGCTCTGGACAGTTCCTGACATGGACAGAGGTGGCAGCAGAGAGCACTGTGTCAGACTGGAGAGAATACACCACTTCCTGCAAGACATACAGCAGCTGATAAGTACGGGAAGACTGGAGATTTTTAATTAGAAGTAATAAACAAATTCGTATAACTTCCTCACACCAGTTAGTTTAAAAAAATATTTTTCACCGGAGTACCCCTTTAAGGTCAATACAAAATGTCAGACAGACGTGATTAAAAGTTTAATCTGTCTTAGGGGTGAGACTACCAACAATGGCCAGAATGTCACTCAGTCCATCATAATGCAAGTGAGGGGCTGAGCACTCATTATAGGAGATGGGTTCCATTATAGTCTATGGGCCCGTCATGTGTAACATGACTGATGGAGTGATGATCTAGCCCCCACAGGGGGTCTCAGCACTGACACCCCGACTGATCGAAACATTTCACACATCTGCATGATGTCAAAAGTTTTTATAATGACAGTCCAGGCTCTTGCACACATCCGTGTATGCCTCCATAAATGCACCGTCCATAACCGCACGCTGCCCATGTCTATGCAGCCCGGCTGCAATCTGGGCCATTTAATAACATGTATTTCTTAGGGGTTCTGCTGATTACAGGAAACAAACTTTATATAATATAGTGGAGACAGTGACCTGTAATCAGCCGGACTGCGCACAAGGTCTGGGAGTGATGCTTCACCTGGCTGTTACTATCAGAGAGACCCCGACCAAGCTAAACCTCTCATATGTCAAAAGTTCATTCAAATAACAGTTAACACTTTAAAGACTGCAAATATTCACAATCAGTGGCTGCAGCAGGTCATTGCAGTGATTGGCTGAGCGGGTTGTCAGCGAGTCAGGACCAGTAGAAGCAGCAGGAGTGCACCAGTGGAAAGAAAGCGGTAAGCATGGTGTCACACAGCTGGGTTCACACGGTATTTTGGTCATTTTTTTTGTAACCAAAACCGGGAGTGGATCTGAAACACAGAAAGGCTCTGTTCACACGCTGTTGAAATTTAAAATAACGCCAATTATTTGCCATTAAATGGCGGCCATCCACTAAATTTCTACAGTGTGGGAACATAGCCTTTCTGTGTTTTCAATCTACTCCTGGTTTTGGTTGCAAAATACTGAGCAAAAATACTGTGTGTGAACCTAGATTTAGGCTGGGTTCACACCACATATAACAGCGGCTGTTTTGTGACGCAGCCGGGTCACAGAGCAGCCGGTGTTACTGGAGATCATCCCGGATAGTACTGCAGTACTGGCCGGATGATCTTCATTTCTGCTGAATTCGGATGCAGGTGCACCAGTGTGCACCCGCATCCGAATTCACCACTGCACACAACGGAGCGTGTGGCCGGAGCCGCACACTCCATTGTGTGAACTGCCATGTCTGTACGGCCGCAGAAAAATGACATGTCAGTTTTTCGTGTGGCTGGAGCGTATACTATGTGTATACGCTCCGTCTGGGATTCCATTCATTCCAATACAACGTATGTTTTGCATAAATCGCGGCTGTTATTGCAAATTGCAACAACAGCTAAGATTTATGCAAAACATATGTTGTGTGAACATGGCTTTAAGATGTAATCTGCCATTTTATACATCTACTAGTAGAAGAGAGAGAACACCATGCAGCGCACATAGCGTATTACTGCAGAACAAATGTGTGCAAGTGGCTAAACTTGCTGCTCACCTTGGGCGGTCATGCTACAAGCCCAACACCGCCAGTCACTTTAGCGGTGGTTTGTACACCTTGATGCCGCTTGCAGCCCTTTCAACGGAACCAGGAGACTTGGACAATAATTCAGCAGCGAAGACAGCACCAAAGTAGTCAAAAATCTTGTGACTTTATTTACCCCCTCTTGTGCAATGTTTTGCCTTTCTCAGAGCTAAAACGAAGAATTTTTACTACTTTAGTGCTGCCTCTGCTGCTGCTCCGGAGGGGGTGCAGTCAGATGAGGGGTGCATAATCCTACCTATCACTGATACTGCTGCTCCGGAGGGGGTGCAGTCTGGTGAGGGGGCATAATCCTACCTATCACTGATACTACTGCTCCGGAGGGGGTGCAGTCTGGTGAGGGGGGGTATTATCCTACCTATCACTGATACTACTGCTCCGGAGGGGGTGCAGTCTGGTTAGGGGGCATAATCCTACCTATCACTGATACTACTGCTGCTGCTCCGGAGGGGGTGCAGTCTAGTGAGGGGGCATAATCCTACCTATCACTGATACTGCTGCTCCGGAGGGGGTGCAGTCTGGTGAGGGGGCATAATCCTACCTATCACTGATACTACTGCTGCTGCTCCAGAGGGGGTGCAGTCTGGTGAGGGGGGGTATTATCCTACCTATCACTGATACTACTGCTCCGGAGGGGGTGCAGTCTGGTTAGGGGGCATAATCCTACCTATCACTGATACTACTGCTGCTGCTCCGGAGGGGGTGCAGTCTAGTGAGGGGGCATAATCCTACCTATCACTGATACTGCTGCTCCGGAGGGGGTGCAGTCTGGTGAGGGGGCATAATCCTACCTATCACTGATACTACTGCTGCTGCTCCGGAGGGGGTGCAGTCTGGTGAGGGGGCATAATCCTACCTATCACTGATACTACTGCTGCTGCTCCAGAGGGGGTGCAGTCTGGTGAGGGGGCATTATCCCACTTGTGTCTGCTGCTTATATCTTTATTTTTGAGTCGGTACAATAGTTGAGAAGAAGTTTGCACTCTGGAGGTCCCAGTTATGCCGGAGATCCGTGAGGCTTGGGCGCTGATCAGCTGAGTCCAGATTCTCACAGATGATAGGAGTTGTAGTAGATGTAGGAGTAAGATTTAAATCAATGGATGAGGCATTTCTAAGGGAATCCTCAATAGATCTGATGATCTCATCTGATGAAACCCGTCATCCATTGATTAAAGCATTACTGTTATATGTACTACAACACCTATCATCTGTGATGTGAGAATCCTCAGCTGATCAGAGCCCAAGCCTCACGGATCTCCGGCACAACTGGACCTCCAAAGTGTGAACTTCTCATCACATACATACAGTATACATATATACACACAAATAGACATACTGCAGACATACACACTGTATACATATATACACAAATAGACATACTGCAGACATACACACTGTATACATATATACACACAAATAGACATACTGCAGACATACACACTGTATACATAAATACACAAATAGACATACTGCAGACATACATACAGTATACATATATACACAAATAGACATACTGCAGCCATACACACTGTATACATATATACACAAATAGACATACTGCAGACATACACACTGTATACATATATACACAGACATACTGCAGCCATACACACGGTATACATATATACTCATATAGAATTACTGCAGACATACACAAACATGCAGACACAACACACCTTACATATATACATCTAATCATACTAACACACACAGACTCACCAACATAGATATACAGATACAAAAGCATGCAGATTACACATATAAACCATCTATAGAACTACATTACATAATATACACTATATACATGATAGAAAACACACTATATATTACTCACATGCATAAACACATGACACATACTGATGACAGATAGACAAGTATATACTCACACACTTACATGTTCAGCAGGGCAGGAAGCTTCAGTCTTCTTGTCTCCATCTTCTCTTCTCCCTGCCAGGCCAGGCAGCCTGCAGCCTCTCCCCATCTCCTGTGCACCGACTGCACACAGCAACAGGAGACAGTCACATGATTGCAGAGGGGAGGGGGGATGGAGGAGGCCCTGCTGCTGCTGCTGCTCTCCTGACAGGCAGGAAGAGGTCAGCGCTGAGGCCCAGAGGTGATGTAAGGAGTCAGGTGAGCAGGGGGAGGGGAGGGGAGGGCCAATCATTATACAAAGGACGGGCCCTGATGCCGTGCTGAACTCACCCCAGCAGTGTGGGAGCCAGCAGGGGGCCCCTTGAGCTCCCGACACTAGGCAGCTTCCAAACGGGAGGCCCCTCTCTGGCTTAGGGGAAGGGCCCTGCAAGAGGGAGGAGGGGGTGGGGCCCACCGGGGGATCCCCCGGCTCCCCGGTGGCCCAGTCCGACGCTGGCCGCAGCCCTGCCCAATCCCAAAGTGTCTGGCAGCGGGCGGCCTCCGCTTCACAGCGCTGCGGCGGGTGGCCCACTCGCATCTAAGCCTGGCCGCGGCCCTCTAGTTTATTGGGGGAACCGGCCCGGGCTAGAGGCGCCCAGCAGGCTACTAGAATCTTCCTTCATTTTAATGTATCAATAAACATATCCCTTTGCTCTCATTTTGCAATCACTTACATATATCATCATGACATTCACCCATAGAAAGTCTCATTCCAGTCCCACTACTCCTTCTTGGTGTGATGTTATTTTTTTCTGTAAATGAATGTATTTGTTTGAATGTGAATTTCTAGGCAATTGTAGCCATGTAGTGTTGTTACGTGTAATAAGGTTATCTTAGTATTAGAGTGACCTCTGCTGGTAATGAGGTGTACTACACTGTAGAGGGAAGCAGTTTCTTGTTTTTACCAGTAGGGGTCAGTAACACACAACATATTACTCCATTTTAGATATAAGAACTAAATGTGAATAAAAAAGCAGTATATTAGGAAATAATAGAAATGAAATAACACTATGTATAAAGGGAAAATTAGAGTTGGGCGAATTTTGCAGCGTTTCAAATGCTTATATTGCAATGTGTTCTTCTGCTTAGTAATAATTCTAATTGTGCAGGATGACCAAAGGTTTTGTTGTATATGGTGGGTGTAAAAAGACTGTGTCTCGATGTGTTGTCCAGGCTGCTCTACACTGGCTATTCACAGGCGCGATCCCACTACTGATCGGCACGGGGGTTTTGACCTGCTCCGTTTCCGACCTGGGCCGGTTCACCCCTCCTTAGAGCAACCTGGTGGTTCCGAGCTCCCCCGGAGTCACCATATTGATACCGAACTTAGTGCGGACACCCGATCGACATAGCGCAGAGCAGACCAGAACTCCTGGACTCAAGCGATCCGCCAGCCTCAGCCTCCCAAGTAGCTGGGATTACAGATGCACGCCACCACACCCGGCAAGGACATTCGTTTGTTCTACTCTATGTAATTAGAAGATGATGTCATCCGACCCTCCAGCGCCACCTAGTGTCTAACTAGACGCTGCTACCGCGTGACCTGTTCCGACCCTTCAGCGCAGTTTGTACAGCATTGCAGTTTTACAAAAATACAATATATTTGTCACTTACACCTTCCCAGTGATTCCTCCCCGGTTTTTCCTGCCTCCTGGATAACAAATCTGATTAGTTGTTATATTATATGAGAATTGGGGACCTAGGCAGATATGCAGGGGCTGGCTGGCAAGTTTTAGCCTGGGGGGCAAGCACACAGTGCTGGGCCATGAGTCACGGCCAATCACTAGGGTACATTTGCCCCACCGTACACTATACGGGGGGGAGGGGGGGGGGGGGGGCAAATGATACCGCTATACCATGACCACATATCACCACCACATAATGACTAACACCCCCATACTGTATACAATACACTATATACAGACCATTTATACCCCCATACAGTCAGCATATTATAGCACAGATACTATACATGCAGTGACTGACAAGTGACCTCTTCTCTGATTGACATCTTCCTCTTCTGTTGTCTTCCCTACTTGGCCCAGGCTGTCATGATGACTTCTTCTGGTCACAAGCCATCTCCACAGAATCTGTCGGACACACATCTTAGGCTCCTCAATTTTATAATACCACCTACCCACCTCTATAGATGAGATTAGTTACTCCCCCCACCATAGTGCCCCATATGGTAGCTAATGCCCCCACAATACCCCATATAGTATCCAATCCCCCAATAAAGCCCCATATAGTATCCAATGCCCCAAGAGTGCCCCATATGGTATCCAATCCCCCCAATAGTGTCCTATATGGTATCCAAACCCCCCATAGTGCCCGATATAGTATCCAATCCCCCAATAGTGCCCCATATGGTATCCAATCCCCCCAATAGTGTTCTATATGGTATCCAATACCCCCTTAGTGCCCCCATATAGTATTCAATACCGCCCAATAGTGCCCCATATAGTATCCAATACCCCCCAATGGTGCCCCATATAGTATCTAATACCCCCCAATAGCACACATATAGTATCAAATACCCCCCAATAGCGCCCCATATAGTAGCCAATACCCCCATAGTGCCTCATATAGTATCCAATACCCCCAATAGCGCCCCATATAGTATCTAATACCCCCAATAGCACCCCATATAGTTTCTAATACCCCCAATAGCGCCCGATATAGTATATAATACCCCCAATAGTGCCCCATATAGTAGCCAATCCCTCAATAGCGCTCCATATAGTATCTAATACCCCCTATAGTGTCTCATATAGTATCCAATGCCCCCAATAGTGCCCAATATAGTATCCAATACCCCCATAGTTCCCTATATAGTAGCCAATACCCCCATAGTGCCTCATATAGTATCCAATACTTCCCAATAGTGCCCCATATATCATCCAATCCAGCTCCTCCTTTCTGTGCAGTGCCCTACTAGTGACACCAGCCCGGTCCCCGCACTTTCCCACCAGAAAAAAAACAACAAGAAAACAAAAACTCACCTGTCACCCCTTCCCAGCAGCTCCTCTCCCGGCAGCGCGCCGTCTCCTGTGATCTTCCGGCGCAGGCAGCATAGTACAGAGACACTGCTTGCGTCGCATGCCCCTGCAGCCTCTATAACTCATGATAGAGGTTGTCTGACACATCCGGCGCAGGCAGCGTCTCTGTACCATGCTGCCTGCGCCGGAAGATCACAGGAGACCGCCGCTGCAGTGAGAGAAGCTGCAGCCGCAGCCCTGCCCAATCCCAAAGTGTCTGGCAGCGGGCGGCCTCCGCTTCACAGCGCTGCGGCGGGTGGCCCACTCGCATCTAAGCCTGGCCGCGGCCCTCTAGTTTATTGGGGGAACCGGCCCGGGCTAGAGGCGCCCAGCAGGCTACTAGAATCTTCCTTCATTTTAATGTATCAATAAACATATCCCTTTGCTCTCATTTTGCAATCACTTACATATATCATCATGACATTTACCCATAGAAAGTCTCATTCCAGTCCCACTACTCCTTCTTGGTGTGATGTTATTTTTTTCTGTAAATGAATGTATTTGTTTGAATGTGAATTTCTAGGCAATTGTAGCCATGTAGTGTTGTTACGTGTAATAAGGTTATCTTAGTATTAGAGTGACCTCTGCTGGTAATGAGGTGTACTACACTGTAGAGGGAAGCAGTTTCTTGTTTTTACCAGTAGGGGTCAGTAACACACAACATATTACTCCATTTTAGATATAAGAACTAAATGTGAATAAAAAAGCAGTATATTAGGAAATAATAGAAATGAAATGACACTATGTATAAAGGGAAAATTAGAGTTGGGCGAATTTTGCAGCGTTTCAAATGCTTATATTGCAATGTGTTCTTCTGCTTAGTAATAATTCTAATTGTGCAGGATGACCAAAGGTTTTGTTGTATATGGTGGGTGTAAAAAGACTGTGTCTCGATGTGTTGTCCAGGCTGCTCTACACTGGCTATTCACAGGCGCGATCCCACTACTGATCGGCACGGGGGTTTTGACCTGCTCCGTTTCCGACCTGGGCCGGTTCACCCCTCCTTAGAGCAACCTGGTGGTTCCGAGCTCCCCCGGAGTCACCATATTGATACCGAACTTAGTGCGGACACCCGATCGACATAGCGCAGAGCAGACCAGAACTCCTGGACTCAAGCGATCCGCCAGCCTCAGCCTCCCAAGTAGCTGGGATTACAGATGCACGCCACCACACCCGGCAAGGACATTCGTTTGTTCTACTCTATGTAATTAGAAGATGATGTCATCCGACCCTCCAGCGCCACCTAGTGTCTAACTAGACGCTGCTACCGCGTGACCTGTTCCGACCCTTCAGCGCAGTTTGTACAGCATTGCAGTTTTACAAAAATACAATATATTTGTCACTTACACCTTCCCAGTGATTCCTCCCCGGTTTTTCCTGCCTCCTGGATAACAAATCTGATTAGTTGTTATATTATATGAGAATTGGGGACCTAGGCAGATATGCAGGGGCTGGCTGGCAAGTTTTAGCCTGGGGGGCAAGCACACAGTGCTGGGCCATGAGTCACGGCCAATCACTAGGGTACATTTGCCCCACCGTACACTATACGGGGGGGAGGGGGGGGGGGGCAAATGATACCGCTATACCATGACCACATATCACCACCACATAATGACTAACACCCCCATACTGTATACAATACACTATATACAGACCATTTATACCCCCATACAGTCAGCATATTATAGCACAGATACTATACATGCAGTGACTGACAAGTGACCTCTTCTCTGATTGACATCTTCCTCTTCTGTTGTCTTCCCTACTTGGCCCAGGCTGTCATGATGACTTCTTCTGGTCACAAGCCATCTCCACAGAATCTGTCGGACACACATCTTAGGCTCCTCAATTTTATAATACCACCTACCCACCTCTATAGATGAGATTAGTTACTCCCCCCACCATAGTGCCCCATATGGTAGCTAATGCCCCCACAATACCCCATATAGTATCCAATCCCCCAATAAAGCCCCATATAGTATCCAATGCCCCAAGAGTGCCCCATATGGTATCTAATACCCCCAATAGTGTCCTATATGGTATCCAAACCGCCCATAGTGCCCGATATAGTATCCAATCCCCCAATAGTGCCCCATATGGTATCCAATCCCCCCAATAGTGTTCTATATGGTATCCAATACCCCCTTAGTGCCCCCATATAGTATTCAATACCGCCCAATAGTGCCCCATATAGTATCCAATACCCCCCAATGGTGCCCCATATAGTATCTAATACCCCCCAATAGCACACATATAGTATCAAATACCCCCCAATAGCGCCCCATATAGTAGCCAATACCCCCCCAATGGTGCCCCATATAGTATCCAATACCCCCAATAGCGCCCCATATAGTATCTAATACCCCCAATAGCACCCCATATAGTTTCTAATACCCCCAATAGCGCCCGATATAGTATATAATACCCCCAATAGTGCCCCATATAGTAGCCAATCCCTCAATAGCGCTCCATATAGTATCTAATACCCCCTATAGTGTCTCATATAGTATCCAATGCCCTCAATAGCGCTCCATATAGTATCGAATACCCCCATAGTTCCCTATATAGTAGCCAATACCCCCATAGTGCCTCATATAGTATCCAATACTTCCCAATAGTGCCCCATATATCATCCAATCCAGCTCCTCCCCTCTGTGCAGTGCCCTACTAGTGACACCAGCCCGGTCCCCGCACTTTCCCACCAGAAAAAAAACAACAAGAAAACAAAAACTCACCTGTCACCCCTTCCCAGCAGCTCCTCTCCCGGCAGCGCGCCGTCTCCTGTGATCTTCCGGCGCAGGCAGCATAGTACAGAGACACTGCTTGCGTCGCATGCCCCTGCAGCCTCTATAACTCATGATAGAGGTTGTCTGACACATCCGGCGCAGGCAGCGTCTCTGTACCATGCTGCCTGCGCCGGAAGATCACAGGAGACCGCCGCTGCAGTGAGAGAAGCTGCAGCCGCAGCCCTGCCCAATCCCAAAGTGTCTGGCAGCGGGCGGCCTCCGCTTCACAGCGCTGCGGCGGGTGGCCCACTCGCATCTAAGCCTGGCCGCGGCCCTCTAGTTTATTGGGGGAACCGGCCCGGGCTAGAGGCGCCCAGCAGGCTACTAGAATCTTCCTTCATTTTAATGTATCAATAAACATATCCCTTTGCTCTCATTTTGCAATCACTTACATATATCATCATGACATTTACCCATAGAAAGTCTCATTCCAGTCCCACTACTCCTTCTTGGTGTGATGTTATTTTTTTCTGTAAATGAATGTATTTGTTTGAATGTGAATTTCTAGGCAATTGTAGCCATGTAGTGTTGTTACGTGTAATAAGGTTATCTTAGTATTAGAGTGACCTCTGCTGGTAATGAGGTGTACTACACTGTAGAGGGAAGCAGTTTCTTGTTTTTACCAGTAGGGGTCAGTAACACACAACATATTACTCCATTTTAGATATAAGAACTAAATGTGAATAAAAAAGCAGTATATTAGGAAATAATAGAAATGAAATGACACTATGTATAAAGGGAAAATTAGAGTTGGGCGAATTTTGCAGCGTTTCAAATGCTTATATTGCAATGTGTTCTTCTGCTTAGTAATAATTCTAATTGTGCAGGATGACCAAAGGTTTTGTTGTATATGGTGGGTGTAAAAAGACTGTGTCTCGATGTGTTGTCCAGGCTGCTCTACACTGGCTATTCACAGGCGCGATCCCACTACTGATCGGCACGAGGGTTTTGACCTGCTCCGTTTCCGACCTGGGCCGGTTCACCCCTCCTTAGAGCAACCTGGTGGTTCCGAGCTCCCCCGGAGTCACCATATTGATACCGAATTTAGTGCGGACACCCGATCGACATAGCGCAGAGCAGACCAGAACTCCTGGACTCAAGCGATCCGCCAGCCTCAGCCTCCCAAGTAGCTGGGATTACAGATGCACGCCACCACACCCGGCAAGGACATTCGTTTGTTCTACTCTATGTAATTAGAAGATGATGTCATCCGACCCTCCAGCGCCACCTAGTGTCTAACTAGACGCTGCTACCCGCGTGACCTGTTCCGACCCTTCAGCGCAGTTTGTACAGCATTGCAGTTTTACAAAAATACAATATATTTGTCACTTACACCTTCCCAGTGATTCCTCCCCGGTTTTTCCTGCCTCCTGGATAACAAATCTGATTAGTTGTTATATTATATGAGAATTGGGGACCTAGGCAGATATGCAGGGGCTGGCTGGCAAGTTTTAGCCTGGGGGGCAAGCACACAGTGCTGGGCCATGAGTCACGGCCAATCACTAGGGTACATTTGCCCCACCGTACACTATACGGGGGGGAGGGGGGGGGGGGGCAAATGATACCGCTATACCATGACCACATATCACCACCACATAATGACTAACACCCCCATACTGTATACAATACACTATATACAGACCATTTATACCCCCATACAGTCAGCATATTATAGCACAGATACTATACATGCAGTGACTGACAAGTGACCTCTTCTCTGATTGACATCTTCCTCTTCTGTTGTCTTCCCTACTTGGCCCAGGCTGTCATGATGACTTCTTCTGGTCACAAGCCATCTCCACAGAATCTGTCGGACACACATCTTAGGCTCCTCAATTTTATAATACCACCTACCCACCTCTATAGATGAGATTAGTTACTCCCCCCACCATAGTGCCCCATATGGTAGCTAATGCCCCCACAATACCCCATATAGTATCCAATCCCCCAATAAAGCCCCATATAGTATCCAATGCCCCAAGAGTGCCCCATATGGTATCCAATCCCCCCAATAGTGTCCTATATGGTATCCAAACCCCCCATAGTGCCCGATATAGTATCCAATCCCCCAATAGTGCCCCATATGGTATCCAATCCCCCCAATAGTGTTCTATATGGTATCCAATACCCCCTTAGTGCCCCCATATAGTATTCAATACCGCCCAATAGTGCCCCATATAGTATCCAATACCCCCCAATGGTGCCCCATATAGTATCTAATACCCCCCAATAGCACACATATAGTATCAAATACCCCCCAATAGCGCCCCATATAGTAGCCAATACCCCCCCAATGGTGCCCCATATAGTATCCAATACCCCCAATAGCGCCCCATATAGTATCTAATACCCCCAATAGCACCCCATATAGTTTCTAACACCCCCAATAGCGCCCGATATAGCATCTAATACCCCCAATAGTGCCCCATATAGTAGCCAATCCCTCAATAGCGCTCCATATAGTATCTAATACCCCCTATAGTGTCTCATATAGTATCCAATGCCCCCAATAGTGCCCAATATAGTATCCAATACCCCCATAGTTCCCTATATAGTAGCCAATACCCCCATAGTGCCTCATATAGTATCCAATACTTCCCAATAGTGCCCCATATATCATCCAATCCAGCTCCTCCCCTCTGTGCAGTGCCCTACTAGTGACACCAGCCCGGTCCCCGCACTTTCCCACCAGAAAAAAAAACAACAAGAAAACAAAAACTCACCTGTCACCCCTTCCCAGCAGCTCCTCTCCCGGCAGCGCGCCGTCTCCTGTGATCTTCCGGCGCAGGCAGCATAGTACAGAGACACTGCTTGCGTCGCATGCCCCTGCAGCCTCTATAACTCATGATAGAGGTTGCCTGACACATCCGGCGCAAGCAGCGTCTCTGTACCATGCTGCCTGCGCCGGAAGATCACAGGAGACCGCCGCTGCAGTGAGAGAAGCTGCAGCAGCAGCCCTGCCCAATCCCAAAGTGTCTGGCAGCGGGCGGCCTCCGCTTCACAGCGCTGCGGCGGGTGGCCCACTCGCATCTAAGCCTGGCCGCGGCCCTCTAGTTTATTGGGGGAACCGGCCCGGGCTAGAGGCGCCCAGCAGGCTACTAGAATCTTCCTTCATTTTAATGTATCAATAAACATATCCCTTTGCTCTCATTTTGCAATCACTTACATATATCATCATGACATTCACCCATAGAAAGTCTCATTCCAGTCCCACTACTCCTTCTTGGTGTGATGTTATTTTTTTCTGTAAATGAATGTATTTGTTTGAATGTGAATTTCTAGGCAATTGTAGCCATGTAGTGTTGTTACGTGTAATAAGGTTATCTTAGTATTAGAGTGACCTCTGCTGGTAATGAGGTGTACTACACTGTAGAGGGAAGCAGTTTCTTGTTTTTACCAGTAGGGGTCAGTAACACACAACATATTACTCCATTTTAGATATAAGAACTAAATGTGAATAAAAAAGCAGTATATTAGGAAATAATAGAAATGAAATGACACTATGTATAAAGGGAAAATTAGAGTTGGGCGAATTTTGCAGCGTTTCAAATGCTTATATTGCAATGTGTTCTTCTGCTTAGTAATAATTCTAATTGTGCAGGATGACCAAAGGTTTTGTTGTATATGGTGGGTGTAAAAAGACTGTGTCTCGATGTGTTGTCCAGGCTGCTCTACACTGGCTATTCACAGGCGCGATCCCACTACTGATCGGCACGGGGGTTTTGACCTGCTCCGTTTCCGACCTGGGCCGGTTCACCCCTCCTTAGAGCAACCTGGCGGTTCCGAGCTCCCCCGGAGTCACCATATTGATACCGAACTTAGTGCGGACACCCGATCGACATAGCGCAGAGCAGACCAGAACTCCTGGACTCAAGCGATCCGCCAGCCTCAGCCTCCCAAGTAGCTGGGATTACAGATGCACGCCACCACACCCGGCAAGGACATTCGTTTGTTCTACTCTATGTAATTAGAAGATGATGTCATCCGACCCTCCAGCGCCACCTAGTGTCTAACTAGACGCTGCTACCGCGTGACCTGTTCCGACCCTTCAGCGCAGTTTGTACAGCATTGCAGTTTTACAAAAATACAATATATTTGTCACTTACACCTTCCCAGTGATTCCTCCCCGGTTTTTCCTGCCTCCTGGATAACAAATCTGATTAGTTGTTATATTATATGAGAATTGGGGACCTAGGCAGATATGCAGGGGCTGGCTGGCAAGTTTTAGCCTGGGGGGCAAGCACACAGTGCTGGGCCATGAGTCACGGCCAATCACTAGGGTACATTTGCCCCACCGTACACTATACGGGGGGGAGGGGGGGGGGGCAAATGATACCGCTATACCATGACCACATATCACCACCACATAATGACTAACACCCCCATACTGTATACAATACACTATATACAGACCATTTATACCCCCATACAGTCAGCATATTATAGCACAGATACTATACATGCAGTGACTGACAAGTGACCTCTTCTCTGATTGACATCTTCCTCTTCTGTTGTCTTCCCTACTTGGCCCAGGCTGTCATGATGACTTCTTCTGGTCACAAGCCATCTCCACAGAATCTGTCGGACACACATCTTGGGCTCCTCAATTTTATAATACCACCTACCCACCTCTATAGATGAGATTAGTTACTCCCCCCACCATAGTGCCCCATATGGTAGCTAATGCCCCCACAATACCCCATATAGTATCCAATCCCCCAATAAAGCCCCATATAGTATCCAATGCCCCAAGAGTGCCCCATATGGTATCCAATCCCCCCAATAGTGTCCTATATGGTATCCAAACCCCCCATAGTGCCCGATATAGTATCCAATCCCCCAATAGTGCCCCATATGGTATCCAATCCCCCCAATAGTGTTCTATATGGTATCCAATACCCCCTTAGTGCCCCCATATAGTATTCAATACCGCCCAATAGTGCCCCATATAGTATCCAATACCCCCCAATGGTGCCCCATATAGTATCTAATACCCCCCAATAGCACACATATAGTATCAAATACCCCCCAATAGCGCCCCATATAGTAGCCAATACCCCCCCAATGGTGCCCCATATAGTATCCAATACCCCCAATAGCGCCCCATATAGTATCTAATACCCCCAATAGCACCCCATATAGTTTCTAATACCCCCAATAGCGCCCGATATAGTATCTAATACCCCCAATAGTGCCCCATATAGTAGCCAATCCCTCAATAGCGCTCCATATAGTATCTAATACCCCCTATAGTGTCTCATATAGTATCCAATGCCCCCAATAGTGCCCAATATAGTATCCAATACCCCCATAGTTCCCTATATAGTAGCCAATACCCCCATAGTGCCTCATATAGTATCCAATACTTCCCAATAGTGCCCCATATATCATCCAATCCAGCTCCTCCCCTCTGTGCAGTGCCCTACTAGTGACACCAGCCCGGTCCCCGCACTTTCCCACCAGAAAAAAAAACAACAAGAAAACAAAAACTCACCTGTCACCCCTTCCCAGCAGCTCCTCTCCCGGCAGCGCGCCGTCTCCTGTGATCTTCCGGCGCAGGCAGCATAGTACAGAGACACTGCTTGCGTCGCATGCCCCTGCAGCCTCTATAACTCATGATAGAGGTTGCCTGACACATCCGGCGCAGGCAGCGTCTCTGTACCATGCTGCCTGCGCCGGAAGATCACAGGAGACCGCCGCTGCAGTGAGAGAAGCTGCAGCCGCAGCCCTGCCCAATCCCAAAGTGTCTGGCAGCAGGCGGCCTCCGCTTCACAGCGCTGCGGCGGGTGGCCCACTCGCATCTAAGCCTGGCCGCGGCCCTCTAGTTTATTGGGGGAACCGGCCCGGGCTAGAGGCGCCCAGCAGGCTACTAGAATCTTCCTTCATTTTAATGTATCAATAAACATATCCCTTTGCTCTCATTTTGCAATCACTTACATATATCATCATGACATTCACCCATAGAAAGTCTCATTCCAGTCCCACTACTCCTTCTTGGTGTGATGTTATTTTTTTCTGTAAATGAATGTATTTGTTTGAATGTGAATTTCTAGGCAATTGTAGCCATGTAGTGTTGTTACGTGTAATAAGGTTATCTTAGTATTAGAGTGACCTCTACTGGTAATGAGGTGTACTACACTGTAGAGGGAAGCAGTTTCTTGTTTTTACCAGTAGGGGTCAGTAACACACAACATATTACTCCATTTTAGATATAAGAACTAAATGTGAATAAAAAAGCAGTATATTAGGAAATAATAGAAATGAAATGACACTATGTATAAAGGGAAAATTAGAGTTGGGCGATTTTTGCAGCGTTTCAAATGCTTATATTGCAATGTGTTCTTCTGCTTAGTAATAATTCTAATTGTGCAGGATGACCAAAGGTTTTGTTGTATATGGTGGGTGTAAAAAGACTGTGTCTCGATGTGTTGTCCAGGCTGCTCTACACTGGCTATTCACAGGCGCGATCCCACTACTGATCGGCACGGGGGTTTTGACCTGCTCCGTTTCCGACCTGGGCCGGTTCACCCCTCCTTAGAGCAACCTGGCGGTTCCGAGCTCCCCCGGAGTCACCATATTGATACCGAACTTAGTGCGGACACCCGATCGACATAGCGCAGAGCAGACCAGAACTCCTGGACTCAAGCGATCCGCCAGCCTCAGCCTCCCAAGTAGCTGGGATTACAGATGCACGCCACCACACCCGGCAAGGACATTCGTTTGTTCTACTCTATGTAATTAGAAGATGATGTCATCCGACCCTCCAGCGCCACCTAGTGTCTAACTAGACGCTGCTACCGCGTGACCTGTTCCGACCCTTCAGCGCAGTTTGTACAGCATTGCAGTTTTACAAAAATACAATATATTTGTCACTTACACCTTCCCAGTGATTCCTCCCCGGTTTTTCCTGCCTCCTGGATAACAAATCTGATTAGTTGTTATATTATATGAGAATTGGGGACCTAGGCAGATATGCAGGGGCTGGCTGGCAAGTTTTAGCCTGGGGGGCAAGCACACAGTGCTGGGCCATGAGTCACGGCCAATCACTAGGGTACATTTGCCCCACCGTACACTATAGGGGGGGGGGGGGGGGGGGGCAAATGATACCGCTATACCATGACCACATATCACCACCACATAATGACTAACACCCCCATACTGTATACAATACACTATATACAGACCATTTATACCCCCATACAGTCAGCATATTATAGCACAGATACTATACATGCAGTGACTGACAAGTGACCTCTTCTCTGATTGACATCTTCCTCTTCTGTTGTCTTCCCTACTTGGCCCAGGCTGTCATGATGACTTCTTCTGGTCACAAGCCATCTCCACAGAATCTGTCGGACACACATCTTAGGCTCCTCAATTTTATAATACCACCTACCCACCTCTATAGATGAGATTAGTTACTCCCCCCACCATAGTGCCCCATATGGTAGCTAATGCCCCCACAATACCCCATATAGTATCCAATCCCCCAATAAAGCCCCATATAGTATCCAATGCCCCAAGAGTGCCCCATATGGTATCCAATCCCCCCAATAGTGTCCTATATGGTATCCAAACCCCCCATAGTGCCCGATATAGTATCCAATCCCCCAATAGTGCCCCATATGGTATCCAATCCCCCCAATAGTGTTCTATATGGTATCCAATACCCCCTTAGTGCCCCCATATAGTATTCAATACCGCCCAATAGTGCCCCATATAGTATCCAATACCCCCCAATGGTGCCCCATATAGTATCTAATACCCCCCAATAGCACACATATAGTATCAAATACCCCCCAATAGCGCCCCATATAGTAGCCAATACCCCCCCAATGGTGCCCCATATAGTATCCAATACCCCCAATAGCGCCCCATATAGTATCTAATACCCCCAATAGCACCCCATATAGTTTCTAATACCCCCAATAGCGCCCGATATAGTATCTAATACCCCCAATAGTGCCCCATATAGTAGCCAATCCCTCAATAGCGCTCCATATAGTATCTAATACCCCCTATAGTGTCTCATATAGTATCCAATGCCCCCAATAGTGCCCAATATAGTATCCAATACCCCCATAGTTCCCTATATAGTAGCCAATACCCCCATAGTGCCTCATATAGTATCCAATACTTCCCAATAGTGCCCCATATATCATCCAATCCAGCTCCTCCCCTCTGTGCAGTGCCCTACTAGTGACACCAGCCCGGTCCCCGCACTTTCCCACCAGAAAAAAAAACAACAAGAAAACAAAAACTCACCTGTCACCCCTTCCCAGCAGCGCGCCGTCTCCTGTGATCTTCCGGCGCAGGCAGCATAGTACAGAGACACTGCTTGCGTCGCATGCCCCTGCAGCCTCTATAACTCATGATAGAGGTTGCCTGACACATCCGGCGCAGGCAGCGTCTCTGTACCATGCTGCCTGCGCCGGAAGATCACAGGAGACCGCCGCTGCAGTGAGAGAAGCTGCAGCCGCAGCCCTGCCCAATCCCAAAGTGTCTGGCAGCAGGCGGCCTCCGCTTCACAGCGCTGCGGCGGGTGGCCCACTCGCATCTAAGCCTGGCCGCGGCCCTCTAGTTTATTGGGGGAACCGGCCCGGGCTAGAGGCGCCCAGCAGGCTACTAGAATCTTCCTTCATTTTAATGTATCAATAAACATATCCCTTTGCTCTCATTTTGCAATCACTTACATATATCATCATGACATTCACCCATAGAAAGTCTCATTCCAGTCCCACTACTCCTTCTTGGTGTGATGTTATTTTTTTCTGTAAATGAATGTATTTGTTTGAATGTGAATTTCTAGGCAATTGTAGCCATGTAGTGTTGTTACGTGTAATAAGGTTATCTTAGTATTAGAGTGACCTCTGCTGGTAATGAGGTGTACTACACTGTAGAGGGAAGCAGTTTCTTGTTTTTACCAGTAGGGGTCAGTAACACACAACATATTACTCCATTTTAGATATAAGAACTAAATGTGAATAAAAAAAGCAGTATATTAGGAAATAATAGAAATGAAATGACACTATGTATAAAGGGAAAATTAGAGTTGGGCGAATTTTGCAGCGTTTCAAATGCTTATATTGCAATGTGTTCTTCTGCTTAGTAATAATTCTAATTGTGCAGGATGACCAAAGGTTTTGTTGTATATGGTGGGTGTAAAAAGACTGTGTCTCGATGTGTTGTCCAGGCTGCTCTACACTGGCTATTCACAGGCGCGATCCCACTACTGATCGGCACGGGGGTTTTGACCTGCTCCGTTTCCGACCTGGGCCGGTTCACCCCTCCTTAGAGCAACCTGGTGGTTCCGAGCTCCCCCGGAGTCACCATATTGATACCGAACTTAGTGCGGACACCCGATCGACATAGCGCAGAGCAGACCAGAACTCCTGGACTCAAGCGATCCGCCAGCCTCAGCCTCCCAAGTAGCTGGGATTACAGATGCACGCCACCACACCCGGCAAGGACATTCGTTTGTTCTACTCTATGTAATTAGAAGATGATGTCATCCGACCCTCCAGCGCCACCTAGTGTCTAACTAGACGCTGCTACCGCGTGACCTGTTCCGACCCTTCAGCGCAGTTTGTACAGCATTGCAGTTTTACAAAAATACAATATATTTGTCACTTACACCTTCCCAGTGATTCCTCCCCGGTTTTTCCTGCCTCCTGGATAACAAATCTGATTAGTTGTTATATTATATGAGAATTGGGGACCTAGGCAGATATGCAGGGGCTGGCTGGCAAGTTTTAGCCTGGGGGGCAAGCACACAGTGCTGGGCCATGAGTCACGGCCAATCACTAGGGTACATTTGCCCCACCGTACACTATACGGGGGGAAGGGGGGGGGGCAAATGATACCGCTATACCATGACCACATATCACCACCACATAATGACTAACACCCCCATACTGTATACAATACACTATATACAGACCATTTATACCCCCATACAGTCAGCATATTATAGCACAGATACTATACATGCAGTGACTGACAAGTGACCTCTTCTCTGATTGACATCTTCCTCTTCTGTTGTCTTCCCTACTTGGCCCAGGCTGTCATGATGACTTCTTCTGGTCACAAGCCATCTCCACAGAATCTGTCGGACACACATCTTAGGCTCCTCAATTTTATAATACCACCTACCCACCTCTATAGATGAGATTAGTTACTCCCCCCACCATAGTGCCCCATATGGTAGCTAATGCCCCCACAATACCCCATATAGTATCCAATCCCCCAATAAAGCCCCATATAGTATCCAATGCCCCAAGAGTGCCCCATATGGTATCCAATCCCCCCAATAGTGTCCTATATGGTATCCAAACCCCCCATAGTGCCCGATATAGTATCCAATCCCCCAATAGTGCCCCATATGGTATCCAATCCCCCCAATAGTGTTCTATATGGTATCCAATACCCCCTTAGTGCCCCCATATAGTATTCAATACCGCCCAATAGTGCCCCATATAGTATCCAATACCCCCCAATGGTGCCCCATATAGTATCTAATACCCCCCAATAGCACACATATAGTATCAAATACCCCCCAATAGCGCCCCATATAGTAGCCAATACCCCCCCAATGGTGCCCCATATAGTATCCAATACCCCCAATAGCGCCCCATATAGTATCTAATACCCCCAATAGCACCCCATATAGTTTCTAATACCCCCAATAGCGCCCGATATAGTATCTAATACCCCCAATAGTGCCCCATATAGTAGCCAATCCCTCAATAGCGCTCCATATAGTATCTAATACCCCCTATAGTGTCTCATATAGTATCCAATGCCCCCAATAGTGCCCAATATAGTATCCAATACCCCCATAGTTCCCTATATAGTAGCCAATACCCCCATAGTGCCTCATATAGTATCCAATACTTCCCAATAGTGCCCCATATATCATCCAATCCAGCTCCTCCCCTCTGTGCAGTGCCCTACTAGTGACACCAGCCCGGTCCCCGCACTTTCCCACCAGAAAAAAAACAACAAGAAAACAAAAACTCACCTGTCACCCCTTCCCAGCAGCTCCTCTCCCGGCAGCGCGCCGTCTCCTGTGATCTTCCGGCGCAGGCAGCATAGTACAGAGACACTGCTTGCGTCGCATGCCCCTGCAGCCTCTATAACTCATGATAGAGGTTGTCTGACACATCCGGCGCAGGCAGCGTCTCTGTACCATGCTGCCTGCGCCGGAAGATCACAGGAGACCGCCGCTGCAGTGAGAGAAGCTGCAGCCGCAGCCCTGCCCAATCCCAAAGTGTCTGGCAGCGGGCGGCCTCCGCTTCACAGCGCTGCGGCGGGTGGCCCACTCGCATCTAAGCCTGGCCGCGGCCCTCTAGTTTATTGGGGGAACCGGCCCGGGCTAGAGGCGCCCAGCAGGCTACTAGAATCTTCCTTCATTTTAATGTATCAATAAACATATCCCTTTGCTCTCATTTTGCAATCACTTACATATATCATCATGACATTCACCCATAGAAAGTCTCATTCCAGTCCCACTACTCCTTCTTGGTGTGATGTTATTTTTTTCTGTAAATGAATGTATTTGTTTGAATGTGAATTTCTAGGCAATTGTAGCCATGTAGTGTTGTTACGTGTAATAAGGTTATCTTAGTATTAGAGTGACCTCTGCTGGTAATGAGGTGTACTACACTGTAGAGGGAAGCAGTTTCTTGTTTTTACCAGTAGGGGTCAGTAACACACAACATATTACTCCATTTTAGATATAAGAACTAAATGTGAATAAAAAAGCAGTATATTAGGAAATAATAGAAATGAAATGACACTATGTATAAAGGGAAAATTAGAGTTGGGCGAATTTTGCAGCGTTTCAAATGCTTATATTGCAATGTGTTCTTCTGCTTAGTAATAATTCTAATTGTGCAGGATGACCAAAGGTTTTGTTGTATATGGTGGGTGTAAAAAGACTGTGTCTCGATGTGTTGTCCAGGCTGCTCTACACTGGCTATTCACAGGCGCGATCCCACTACTGATCGGCACGGGGGTTTTGACCTGCTCCGTTTCCGACCTGGGCCGGTTCACCCCTCCTTAGAGCAACCTGGTGGTTCCGAGCTCCCCCGGAGTCACCATATTGATACCGAACTTAGTGCGGACACCCGATCGACATAGCGCAGAGCAGACCAGAACTCCTGGACTCAAGCGATCCGCCAGCCTCAGCCTCCCAAGTAGCTGGGATTACAGATGCACGCCACCACACCCGGCAAGGACATTCGTTTGTTCTACTCTATGTAATTAGAAGATGATGTCATCCGACCCTCCAGCGCCACCTAGTGTCTAACTAGACGCTGCTACCGCGTGACCTGTTCCGACCCTTCAGCGCAGTTTGTACAGCATTGCAGTTTTACAAAAATACAATATATTTGTCACTTACACCTTCCCAGTGATTCCTCCCCGGTTTTTCCTGCCTCCTGGATAACAAATCTGATTAGTTGTTATATTATATGAGAATTGGGGACCTAGGCAGATATGCAGGGGCTGGCTGGCAAGTTTTAGCCTGGGGGGCAAGCACACAGTGCTGGGCCATGAGTCACGGCCAATCACTAGGGTACATTTGCCCCACCGTACACTATACGGGGGGGAGGGGGGGGGGGGGCAAATGATACCGCTATACCATGACCACATATCACCACCACATAATGACTAACACCCCCATACTGTATACAATACACTATATACAGACCATTTATACCCCCATACAGTCAGCATATTATAGCACAGATACTATACATGCAGTGACTGACAAGTGACCTCTTCTCTGATTGACATCTTCCTCTTCTGTTGTCTTCCCTACTTGGCCCAGGCTGTCATGATGACTTCTTCTGGTCACAAGCCATCTCCACAGAATCTGTCGGACACACATCTTAGGCTCCTCAATTTTATAATACCACCTACCCACCTCTATAGATGAGATTAGTTACTCCCCCCACCATAGTGCCCCATATGGTAGCTAATGCCCCCACAATACCCCATATAGTATCCAATCCCCCAATAAAGCCCCATATAGTATCCAATGCCCCAAGAGTGCCCCATATGGTATCCAATCCCCCCAATAGTGTCCTATATGGTATCCAAACCCCCCATAGTGCCCGATATAGTATCCAATCCCCCAATAGTGCCCCATATGGTATCCAATCCCCCCAATAGTGTTCTATATGGTATCCAATACCCCCTTAGTGCCCCCATATAGTATTCAATACCGCCCAATAGTGCCCCATATAGTATCCAATACCCCCCAATGGTGCCCCATATAGTATCTAATACCCCCCAATAGCACACATATAGTATCAAATACCCCCCAATAGCGCCCCATATAGTAGCCAATACCCCCCCAATGGTGCCCCATATAGTATCCAATACCCCCAATAGCGCCCCATATAGTATCTAATACCCCCAATAGCACCCCATATAGTTTCTAATACCCCCAATAGCGCCCGATATAGTATCTAATACCCCCAATAGTGCCCCATATAGTAGCCAATCCCTCAATAGCGCTCCATATAGTATCTAATACCCCCTATAGTGTCTCATATAGTATCCAATGCCCCCAATAGTGCCCAATATAGTATCCAATACCCCCATAGTTCCCTATATAGTAGCCAATACCCCCATAGTGCCTCATATAGTATCCAATACTTCCCAATAGTGCCCCATATATCATCCAATCCAGCTCCTCCCCTCTGTGCAGTGCCCTACTAGTGACACCAGCCCGGTCCCCGCACTTTCCCACCAGAAAAAAAACAACAAGAAAACAAAAACTCACCTGTCACCCCTTCCCAGCAGCTCCTCTCCCGGCAGCGCGCCGTCTCCTGTGATCTTCCGGCGCAGGCAGCATAGTACAGAGACACTGCTTGCGTCGCATGCCCCTGCAGCCTCTATAACTCATGATAGAGGTTGTCTGACACATCCGGCGCAGGCAGCGTCTCTGTACCATGCTGCCTGCGCCGGAAGATCACAGGAGACCGCCGCTGCAGTGAGAGAAGCTGCAGCCGCAGCCCTGCCCAATCCCAAAGTGTCTGGCAGCGGGCGGCCTCCGCTTCACAGCGCTGCGGCGGGTGGCCCACTCGCATCTAAGCCTGGCCGCGGCCCTCTAGTTTATTGGGGGAACCGGCCCGGGCTAGAGGCGCCCAGCAGGCTACTAGAATCTTCCTTCATTTTAATGTATCAATAAACATATCCCTTTGCTCTCATTTTGCAATCACTTACATATATCATCATGACATTCACCCATAGAAAGTCTCATTCCAGTCCCACTACTCCTTCTTGGTGTGATGTTATTTTTTTCTGTAAATGAATGTATTTGTTTGAATGTGAATTTCTAGGCAATTGTAGCCATGTAGTGTTGTTACGTGTAATAAGGTTATCTTAGTATTAGAGTGACCTCTGCTGGTAATGAGGTGTACTACACTGTAGAGGGAAGCAGTTTCTTGTTTTTACCAGTAGGGGTCAGTAACACACAACATATTACTCCATTTTAGATATAAGAACTAAATGTGAATAAAAAAGCAGTATATTAGGAAATAATAGAAATGAAATGACACTATGTATAAAGGGAAAATTAGAGTTGGGCGAATTTTGCAGCGTTTCAAATGCTTATATTGCAATGTGTTCTTCTGCTTAGTAATAATTCTAATTGTGCAGGATGACCAAAGGTTTTGTTGTATATGGTGGGTGTAAAAAGACTGTGTCTCGATGTGTTGTCCAGGCTGCTCTACACTGGCTATTCACAGGCGCAATCCCACTACTGATCAGCACGGGGGTTTTGACCTGCTCCGTTTCCGACCTGGGCCGGTTCACCCCTCCTTAGAGCAACCTGGTGGTTCCGAGCTCCCCCGGAGTCACCATATTGATACCGAACTTAGTGCGGACACCCGATCGACATAGCGCAGAGCAGACCAGAACTCCTGGACTCAAGCGATCCGCCAGCCTCAGCCTCCCAAGTAGCTGGGATTACAGATGCACGCCACCACACCCGGCAAGGACATTTGTTTGTTCTACTCTATGTAATTAGACGATGATGTCATCCGACCCTCCAGCGCCACCTAGTGTCTAACTAGACGCTGCTACCGCGTGACCTGTTCCGACCCTTCAGCGCAGTTTGTACAGCATTGCAGTTTTACAAAAATACAATATATTTGTCACTTACACCTTCCCAGTGATTCCTCCCCGGTTTTTCCTGCCTCCTGGATAACAAATCTGATTAGTTGTTATATTATATGAGAATTGGGGACCTAGGCAGATATGCAGGGGCTGGCTGGCAAGTTTTAGCCTGGGGGGCAAGCACACAGTGCTGGGCCATGAGTCACGGCCAATCACTAGGGTACATTTGCCCCACCGTACACTATACGGGGGGGGAGGGGGGGGGGCAAATGATACCGCTATACCATGACCACATATCACCACCACATAATGACTAACACCCCCATACTGTATACAATACACTATATACAGACCATTTATACCCCCATACAGTCAGCATATTATAGCACAGATACTATACATGCAGTGACTGACAAGTGACCTCTTCTCTGATTGACATCTTCCTCTTCTGTTGTCTTCCCTACTTGGCCCAGGCTGTCATGATGACTTCTTCTGGTCACAAGCCATCTCCACAGAATCTGTCGGACACACATCTTAGGCTCCTCAATTTTATAATACCACCTACCCACCTCTATAGATGAGATTAGTTACTCCCCCCACCATAGTGCCCCATATGGTAGCTAATGCCCCCACAATACCCCATATAGTATCCAATCCCCCAATAAAGCCCCATATAGTATCCAATGCCCCAAGAGTGCCCCATATGGTATCCAATCCCCCCAATAGTGTCCTATATGGTATCCAAACCCCCCATAGTGCCCGATATAGTATCCAATCCCCCAATAGTGCCCCATATGGTATCCAATCCCCCCAATAGTGTTCTATATGGTATCCAATACCCCCTTAGTGCCCCCATATAGTATTCAATACCGCCCAATAGTGCCCCATATAGTATCCAATACCCCCCAATGGTGCCCCATATAGTATCTAATACCCCCCAATAGCACACATATAGTATCAAATACCCCCCAATAGCGCCCCATATAGTAGCCAATACCCCCCCAATGGTGCCCCATATAGTATCCAATACCCCCAATAGCGCCCCATATAGTATCTAATACCCCCAATAGCACCCCATATAGTTTCTAATACCCCCAATAGCGCCCGATATAGTATCTAATACCCCCAATAGTGCCCCATATAGTAGCCAATCCCTCAATAGCGCTCCATATAGTATCTAATACCCCCTATAGTGTCTCATATAGTATCCAATGCCCCCAATAGTGCCCAATATAGTATCCAATACCCCCATAGTTCCCTATATAGTAGCCAATACCCCCATAGTGCCTCATATAGTATCCAATACTTCCCAATAGTGCCCCATATATCATCCAATCCAGCTCCTCCCCTCTGTGCAGTGCCCTACTAGTGACACCAGCCCGGTCCCCGCACTTTCCCACCAGAAAAAAAACAACAAGAAAACAAAAACTCACCTGTCACCCCTTCCCAGCAGCTCCTCTCCCGGCAGCGCGCCGTCTCCTGTGATCTTCCGGTGCAGGCAGCATAGTACAGAGACACTGCTTGCGTCGCATGCCCCTGCAGCCTCTATAACTCATGATAGAGGTTGTCTGACACATCCGGCGCAGGCAGCGTCTCTGTACCATGCTGCCTGCGCCGGAAGATCACAGGAGACCGCCGCTTCAGTGAGAGAAGCTGCAGCCGCAGCCCTGCCCAATCCCAAAGTGTCTGGCAGCGGGCGGCCTCCGCTTCACAGCGCTGCGGCGGGTGGCCCACTCGCATCTAAGCCTGGCCGCGGCCCTCTAGTTTATTGGGGGAACCGGCCCGGGCTAGAGGCGCCCAGCAGGCTACTAGAATCTTCCTTCATTTTAATGTATCAATAAACATATCCCTTTGCTCTCATTTTGCAATCACTTACATATATCATCATGACATTCACCCATAGAAAGTCTCATTCCAGTCCCACTACTCCTTCTTGGTGTGATGTTATTTTTTTCTGTAAATGAATGTATTTGTTTGAATGTGAATTTCTAGGCAATTGTAGCCATGTAGTGTTGTTACGTGTAATAAGGTTATCTTAGTATTAGAGTGACCTCTGCTGGTAATGAGGTGTACTACACTGTAGAGGGAAGCAGTTTCTTGTTTTTACCAGTAGGGGTCAGTAACACACAACATATTACTCCATTTTAGATATAAGAACTAAATGTGAATAAAAAAGCAGTATATTAGGAAATAATAGAAATGAAATGACACTATGTATAAAGGGAAAATTAGAGTTGGGCGAATTTTGCAGCGTTTCAAATGCTTATATTGCAATGTGTTCTTCTGCTTAGTAATAATTCTAATTGTGCAGGATGACCAAAGGTTTTGTTGTATATGGTGGGTGTAAAAAGACTGTGTCTCGATGTGTTGTCCAGGCTGCTCTACACTGGCTATTCACAGGCGCGATCCCACTACTGATCGGCACGGGGGTTTTGACCTGCTCCGTTTCCGACCTGGGCCGGTTCACCCCTCCTTAGAGCAACCTGGTGGTTCCGAGCTCCCCCGGAGTCACCATATTGATACCGAACTTAGTGCGGACACCCGATCGACATAGCGCAGAGCAGACCAGAACTCCTGGACTCAAGCGATCCGCCAGCCTCAGCCTCCCAAGTAGCTGGGATTACAGATGCACGCCACCACACCCGGCAAGGACATTCGTTTGTTCTACTCTATGTAATTAGAAGATGATGTCATCCGACCCTCCAGCGCCACCTAGTGTCTAACTAGACGCTGCTACCGCGTGACCTGTTCCGACCCTTCAGCGCAGTTTGTACAGCATTGCAGTTTTACAAAAATACAATATATTTGTCACTTACACCTTCCCAGTGATTCCTCCCCGGTTTTTCCTGCCTCCTGGATAACAAATCTGATTAGTTGTTATATTATATGAGAATTGGGGACCTAGGCAGATATGCAGGGGCTGGCTGGCAAGTTTTAGCCTGGGGGGCAAGCACACAGTGCTGGGCCATGAGTCACGGCCAATCACTAGGGTACATTTGCCCCACCGTACACTATACGGGGGGGAGGGGGGGGGGCAAATGATACCGCTATACCATGACCATATATCACCACCACATAATGACTAACACCCCCATACTGTATACAATACACTATATACAGACCATTTATACCCCCATACAGTCAGCATATTATAGCACAGATACTATACATGCAGTGACTGACAAGTGACCTCTTCTCTGATTGACATCTTCCTCTTCTGTTGTCTTCCCTACTTGGCCCAGGCTGTCATGATGACTTCTTCTGGTCACAAGCCATCTCCACAGAATCTGTCGGACACACATCTTAGGCTCCTCAATTTTATAATACCACCTACCCACCTCTATAGATGAGATTAGTTACTCCCCCCACCATAGTGCCCCATATGGTAGCTAATGCCCCCACAATACCCCATATAGTATCCAATCCCCCAATAAAGCCCCATATAGTATCCAATGCCCCAAGAGTGCCCCATATGGTATCCAATCCCCCCAATAGTGTCCTATATGGTATCCAAACCCCCCATAGTGCCCGATATAGTATCCAATCCCCCAATAGTGCCCCATATGGTATCCAATCCCCCCAATAGTGTTCTATATGGTATCCAATACCCCCTTAGTGCCCCCATATAGTATTCAATACCGCCCAATAGTGCCCCATATAGTATCCAATACCCCCCAATGGTGCCCCATATAGTATCTAATACCCCCCAATAGCACACATATAGTATCAAATACCCCCCAATAGCGCCCCATATAGTAGCCAATACCCCCCCAATGGTGCCCCATATAGTATCCAATACCCCCAATAGCGCCCCATATAGTATCTAATACCCCCAATAGCACCCCATATAGTTTCTAACACCCCCAATAGCGCCCGATATAGTATCTAATACCCCCAATAGTGCCCCATATAGTAGCCAATCCCTCAATAGCGCTCCATATAGTATCTAATACCCTCTATAGTGTCTCATATAGTATCCAATGCCCCCAATAGTGCCCAATATAGTATCCAATACCCCCATAGTTCCCTATATAGTAGCCAATACCCCCATAGTGCCTCATATAGTATCCAATACTTCCCAATAGTGCCCCATATATCATCCAATCCAGCTCCTCCCCTCTGTGCAGTGCCCTACTAGTGACACCAGCCCGGTCCCCGCACTTTCCCACCAGAAAAAAAACAACAAGAAAACAAAAACTCACCTGTCACCCCTTCCCAGCAGCTCCTCTCCCGGCAGCGCGCCGTCTCCTGTGATCTTCCGGCGCAGGCAGCATAGTACAGAGACACTGCTTGCGTCGCATGCCCCTGCAGCCTCTATAACTCATGATAGCGGTTGCCTGACACATCCGGCGCAGGCAGCGTCTCTGTACCATGCTGCCTGCGCCGGAAGATCACAGGAGACCGCCGCTGCAGTGAGAGAAGCTGCAGCCGCAGCCCTGCCCAATCCCAAAGTGTCTGGCAGCGGGCGGCCTCCGCTTCACAGCGCTGCGGCGGGTGGCCCACTCGCATCTAAGCCTGGCCGCGGCCCTCTAGTTTATTGGGGGAACCGGCCCGGGCTAGAGGCGCCCAGCAGGCTACTAGAATCTTCCTTCATTTTAATGTATCAATAAACATATCCCTTTGCTCTCATTTTGCAATCACTTACATATATCATCATGACATTCACCCATAGAAAGTCTCATTCCAGTCCCACTACTCCTTCTTGGTTTGATGTTATTTTTTTCTGTAAATGAATGTATTTGTTTGAATGTGAATTTCTAGGCAATTGTAGCCATGTAGTGTTGTTACGTGTAATAAGGTTATCTTAGTATTAGAGTGACCTCTGCTGGTAATGAGGTGTACTACACTGTAGAGGGAAGCAGTTTCTTGTTTTTACCAGTAGGGGTCAGTAACACGTGAAAATTATTATGTTAATTTGTTTTCCCTAAGACCCATTGGCATCACAACATATGGGGTATTATCGCCCCTGCGAGCCCCTGGGACGAAGGAATATTTAATGAAGTAATCAAATAAAATTTTTTATTCCCCTTCTCCAGGAAGTATAAATAGGCCCCGCCTCCCTGGATCATCAGTCAATTATAAAGAGTAGCAACAATAGGGAGGGAGTCTTGTGATGCCAATGGGTCTTAGGGAAAACAAATTAACATAATAATTTTCACTTCCCTTGCGTCCCATTGGCATCACAACATATGGGGAATTAGCAAGTACTGTCCCCATCGGGTGGGTTACTGATCACAGCAACATTAAGTACAGACTTGGCAAACATTGTTCTTGTAGAACAAATGGACTCCAATCTATAATGTTTTACAAATGTAGAGAGAGAGGACCAGGTGGCAGCCTGACAAATATCCTCAAGAGGTACAGATGATCTTTCAGCCCAGCTGGAAGCCACGGCCCTGGTAGAATGTGCTTTGGTGAACTCTGGTGGAGTTAGATTAGCGGTAGTGTAACACAGGGAGATGGCATCGCAGATCCATCTGGATAGAGAAGGCTTAGACGCCTTCTTCCCTTTATTGTTCCCGGCAAACAGGACGAAAAAAATTCTCTTCTTTCCGGAATGCACCTACCCTATCTAGATATATCCTGATAGATCTTACAACATCAAGCAGCGAGAGGTCCAACTCTTCATCAGAAGATGCTGCGGGAGAAAACACCGGTAAGACCACTGACTGGTTTATATTAGCAAAGGAAGCCACCTTAGGTAGGAACCCCGGAAGGAATCTCAATATGACCTTATCTTGAGAAAACGTCACATATGGTGGAGAAGATTCAAGGGCTTGGAGTTCTCCTACTCTTTTGGCGGAAGTAATAGCCAAGAGAAAGGCGACCTTAAGAGTAAGACTCTTGAGATCCGTTTCTTCCAGTGGTTCGAATGGAGGAAGACATAATTGTCTCAACACAAGGGATAAATCCCAAGTGTCCACAGTCCTCACTAGGTTAGGTCTTAACCTGGTTACAGCTTTGACAAAGGTTTTAATTTCCATAAATTGAAACAGACGCAAGTTTAAGTTAGCAGAAAGGGCAGATATCTGTACTTTAATGGAATTAGGTTTTAACCCCTTGTCAAACCCCTCCTGCAGAAATTCCAAAATTTGTGGAGTGGATGGTTTAGCCGGGTTAATATTTTTAGATAAACACCAATTCTGAAAAATCTTCCATATACGAGTATATGATCTGTTAGTGGCCTCACTACGGGCATGAGAAAGAGTATGTAAAACCTTCTCAGAATACTCCGTATTTAGAATGGACCCTTCAGCCTCCAAGCCGTTAGGCTGAGACTGGCTAGATCCCTGCACAAATGATGTCCCTGGGATATCAGATCCGGATCTAGAGGAAGTTTCCAGAAGTCTCCCCTGCTCATGCTCATGAGCAGGGAAAACCAAGACCTCTTCGGCCAGAAGGGTGTCACCATGATCACTGATGCTTGATCTAGTCTGATCTTTACCAACACTCTGGGGATCATAGCTATCGGTGGAAAGATGTATGCCAGATGGAATGTCCAAGGAATGGTCATTGCATCTACAATCGTCGGATTGTCTGAGGTGTAAAGGGAACAAAATTGGCTCAGTTTGGCATTGCTTGCTGATGCCATTAGATCTATTTGGGGAATTCCCCACCTGCGGGTTAGTTGAATGAAGACTCTCCTGGAAAGAGACCATTCCCCCGGCACTGTGAGACCCCGGCTCAAGCGATCCGCCAGAGTATTGTGGATACCTCTGATGTGAATGGCAGATAACCTGGACACCCTGGTCTCTGCCCAGGTAAAAATCTTCTCTACTTCCTTGAGAAGCAGAGGGGATCTGGTTTGTTTAGATATGCTACGCAGGCTATGTTGTCCGTTCTGATCTTCACTGCTTTGTGTAAAATGACTGGAGAGAAATGAAGTAGAGCAAGATATATTGCTCTGAGTTCTCTTACGTTCGAAGGTAGGCTGGATTCTAATGGACTCCATTTCCCCGAGACTGTGAGGTCTAGATGGTGAGCTCCCCATCCTGACCCTGAAGCATCCGTCGTGATTATTGACCAATGTGGTTCTGAAATCGAAACTCCATGATTCAGATGTCTCCACCAGATTAGGGACTGCCTTGACTGTGTGGACAGGGAGTGCATCGCATCCAAATCCTCGAGTTTCCGGTTCCAAACGGATAGGATCTCTGTCTGAAGATACCTCATGTGCCATAGCGCCCAAGGTACAGCATCCGCTGCTGATGCGAGGAGCCCCAGAAATCTCATCAGAGTTCTTATTGAAACCTGTCGGGGAGGAATAAGGAATTGCGCACCTGTCTGAATACGATCCACTCTGGGCGCTGAAAGAAACAATTTCATCTGGAGGGAGTCTACCAGAAATCCTAGGAATATCTTTGTCTTGGATGGTACCAGATCTGATTTTTCGTGGTTGATTAGCCAACCTAATTGCTGAAGAATGTCCTGGACATAATTCAACTGTAGGCTCAGAAGATTCTGAGTCTGAGCCATAATCAACCAATCGTCTAGGTATGGTATGATCCTTATTCCCTGTAACCGGAATAGGACCATCATGGAAGACACTACCTTCGTGAATACAAAGGGGGCGGAGGTTATCCCGAAGGGAAGAACCTTGAACTGCAAGTGTCTTATGTTCCCTTGTACCTGAACAGCAATCCTCAGGTACTTCCTGTGGGCCGTCATTATTGGAATGTGGAGATAGGCATCCTGTAGATCTATTGTTACCATAAAGTCTCCCTCCTGGAGAAGAGGCTTTACAGATTTTATGTTTTCCATACGGAACTTTCTTTTTAATATGAATTTGTTTAGATACCTTAGATCTATAATAGTTCTCCACCTTCCTGACGGCTTCGGCACGAGAAATATCGGAGAGTATACGCCTTGACCAACTTCTGACCGAGGAACGTCTTCTAGAGCCTCTATGGATAGGAGGTGAAGAACTTCGTTCTCTAGAGCTATCTGTTTCTCTGGCCTTAGTCTGCGGGATACAAGAAACCTTGGAGGAGGAGGAAGAGAGAAATGAAGGACATATCCATTTCGAATAATGTTTATCACCCAGATATCATTTATTAGAGTCTCCCAGGCTGGGAGAAATAGACAGAGACGCCCCCCCCACCGGGACACTTCTGGCGTCAAAAATCAGGTTTTTTGGTGGAATCCTTATTCTGTTTTCCGGCGTTTCTCTTGGAATTATATCTTCCTCTTCCTCTGAACTGATATCTTCCTCTCCCACGCTGAGGCGATCTTTGTCTACGAAAGGAATCACGTGACTTATATGATAATGGAAGAGATTTCCCTTTCTTATCTGACATCTCCTCCATCAGTTTATCCAGCTCAGTGCCGAATAATCTACCAGGTTGGAATTCCATGTTACAAAGTTGGAATTTTGAATTAGCATCTCCAAACCATGGTTTTAACCATAACGCTCTCCTACCCGCGGTGGAGAGTGCCATTGATTTAGAAGCCAGCCTTGTTCCTTGTGATGCTGCATCACATAGGAAATCTATGGCCATATTAACTTTTTTGAAGGAGCGAAGGACCTTGTCCCTGCTCACTCCAGACTCCAGGTTCTCTTGGACTTTGGCTAGCCATCTTCTAAGGCTCCTAGAAACCTCGAAGGAAGATATAGACACCGCCCCTTGGGCAGCAGCCGTCGTATAGGATCTTTTGAGGGCTACCTCTACCCTTCGATCCATAGGGTCCTTCATATTGGACCCATCCTCAGCTGGTAAAACAGTGCGTTTGGATAATTTTGCTATAGCCGTATCCACTTTAGGAGGTTCCATCCATTCCTTGCAATGTTCCTCCTTGAGGACATACAAGGTTTTAAACCTCTTACTCAATACTGGAGCCTTCTCAGGTTTTTTCCATTCGGTCTCTAACATGGACCTTGACGTCTCACCCACATGAAAAGCCCTCGGCTTTTTTGCGGAGGACGAACCTTCTCCTACTTCTTCCGGATGTATCTCAGCTTGAACAGCCTTACGTAATTTGAAAATTCTATCCGTGGTAAAATATCCTTTAAATAATTCTTTTTCATCCTCAGAGGTGGAAGAAGAAGAATCAGAGTCGGATGATGATCGTACTTCATCAATAGTTTTCCGTTCAGACCCCTAGGGTAGAAACAATATAAATGTGTGTGTGACTAATCTTAACACAATATTTCAGCCGGAAGAAATATACTCACAGGCTGAGAAGTGGAAGGAGAAATACTCCTCTTGTTCTTTTTCTTAGGACATGAATGACGACAATCCTTAGATACAGCTAATGTTTTTTGCACATAATCTTTTACCCAGACTACCACATCTTGCACATCTGGTTCCTCATTATTAGACGGAAGCGCTTTTGGTCTGCAGGATTCACAACGCACTAGAAACATATAGCTACTATAAGTTTCTTTATGAAAAACATAGTAAAATCTTATCTGAATCAGATGCTCTTCATACGGTATTCATAGCCGTCTGGTAGAGGAGTCTCACAATCCGCACAATGAAAGTGCTTTCTTTTCCCAGGCCTCTTGTTAGATGGGCTGGTATCCATTTCCGACATCTATAACATAAATGCATATTAACACCCTGTATTAGACCTAGTCTATCAGGGAGATGTAATACCACATTACGCCACAAGATGGCACCAGAGTACCGAAATAGCATACCTGCAGTGGATGTAATAATCCCACAATAATAAGGCAAAATGAACTCAGCAAGGAAGTTAGGCCACAACACAGCTTCCCTCTTTTGCTCCTGGTAAGTCAGACAAGTCAGACAGACCTCAGACCAGCAGAAGGAGTTACCTTATAAGAGCTCCAGGACTGGAGGAGGTGATCCACGCTCCCCGCCGCACCGGAAATGACGTCAGACGCCGAGTCCGCAGTGTGGAACGCACGCGCGCCTATGCGTTCCATAGACCGGAAGTGACGTACCGGAAGTACGTCGTTGGAACGCACTTTGCGTTCCACTTCGGCCTGGACGCTGTAAGAAGCAGCTACTGCTTACAGCAGAAGCTTCAGGAAGAAAGAAAGTTATTATACACAGCCTGACCCAGGATCCTGCGCAGGCTGTCCCAAACTGGAACCCTACAGGTACCTAAATAAAAGAACACACAGGGTTTAAGGAGGAGGGACAAAGTCCCCTAGGGCTAACAGACACGAAGAAAAAAAGACTGATGATCCAGGGAGGCGGGGCCTATTTATACTTCCTGGAGGAGGGGAATAAAAAATTTTATTTTTCCCTTACGTCCCATTGGCATCACAACATATGGGTAAATTCGCCCCTGCGAGCCCCTGGGACGAAGGAATATTTAATGAAAAAATAACAATTAAATTTTAATCCCCTCCTCCATGAGGTATAAATAGGCTCCACCCCCCCCCTAGACCTCAGTCTTTTTTTACTTCGTTGCTGTTAGCCCTAGGGGACGTTGTCCCTCCTCCGTTTTTATGCTTTGTTAACCTGTTGCATTCAGGTTTTCCCTCCAGGTAATGATTGCTGGGATGCCGCTGGAGCCGGTGTCCAGGTAGTATCCTGATATTTGCTTCTGCAGGTCTTAGCTTTTAAGTTTTTCTTACCTAGTGCTTCTTGGAACGCACTCTGCGTGTCACCCGAGCCGCTGGCTTTTCTTCCAGTCGCGTTCGACTGTGGAACGCATCGGCGCTGCGTGCGTCTCAGCACTGCGGCGTCGGCGTCATGTCACTTCTGGGGGCCGGCAGCGGCGCACTCTCTGCATGCCGGATTAGCTGTGTGTTCAAGGCAGAAGGTAAGCTGTTGCTACCTCTAGGTCTGGCTGTCTTCCTCTGGAAGGATTTTCTGTGGCTCATTTGGATCTAATAGAAAACATCTGAGTGCAAAGTGCTGTGATCTCTCTTCTATATACTTAAAAGTAAGTGTTGCTGCCACCTAGTGTCTCTTTCCGATATCACTCTAGCCAGGCTAGTGGTTTATATGTATTGTAATACATTGATTATTTGCAGATGTCTGAAATGGAGACCAGTCCTGCTGCTGGCAAAAGACCTTCTAAGGAAGCACTTCATGTACCGAGTGTGAGACTCCTCTACCTGACGGCTATGGATACCGTAGGAGGATCATTTTTTCCAGATAAGATTCATCCTTTCTTTCATAAAAATATTTATGAATGCCTAAAAATATTTATAATGCCTAAGTACGCTGTCCTTCATGCAGACCTAAACCTATGAGGAGCCTGATGTTCAGGATGTAGTTGTATGGGTCAAGGACTATGTGCAAAAGACTTTAGCGGCTAATGAGAATCGCCGCCCGTGTCCTAAGTTAAAGACCAAATGGAGCATTTCTCTCTCTACTCCCAGCCTGTGAGTATATTACTTTATGGCTGTAGGATTATGGTCATTTTCAGTTTTACTGTGATTGATGAAGTTAAGTCATCATCATCTTCTGAAACCTCTTCTACTTCTGAAGATGAGAAAGAATTATTCAGGGGGTATTTCACAGCTGATAGAATTCACAAGCTCTGCTAAGCTGTGCAAGCTGAAATACACCCTGAGGAAATAGAAGAGGATAGGATTGGTCCTCCTCAAAAAAGCCTAGGGCTTTTTCTGTGGGTAAGACTTCATTGTCTATGTTACAGGCGGAATGGAAGGAACCGGAAAAGGCTCCGGGTTTGAGCAAGAGGTTTAAGACCTTATATGTTCTCAAGGAAGAACAATGTAAGGACTGGATTGAGCCTCCAAAGGTGGACCCGGCCATAGCCAAACTGTCGAAATGTACTGTGCTGCCTGCGGAGGACGGATCCAATCTTAAGGATCCGATGGATAGAAGGGTGGAGGTAGCCCTCAAGAGATCATATACGGCAGCGGCAGCCCAAGGGGCAGTCTCCATTTCTTCTTTTGAGGTTTCTAGAAGCCTAAGAAGATGGCTGACCAAGGTCCAGGAAAATTGGAAGGTAGAGCTAGCAGGGACAAGGTCCTTCGCTCCTTAAAAAAGGTCATTATGGCCATTGACTTCCTCTGCGATGATGCATCTCAGGGAACCAGGTTAGCGTAAAAAAACTAGTATGCTCTCAACCGCTGCCGAAGGGCGCTATGGTTAAAACCCTGGGTTGGAGATGCTAACTCCAAAATTCAGCTCTGTAATATGGAGTTCCAGCCAGGTAGGCTGTTTGGCTCTGAGCTGGATAAATTAATGGAGGAATTGTCTGACAAGGAGGGGAAGTCCCTACCATTGTCCTATAAGAGCGGTGATTCCTTTCGCAGAGCAAAATCTCCTCAGCGAGGCAAAGGGAGATACCAGTACAGAGGTCGAGGAAGAAACTATTCCAGAAGAGGTTCCGGGAAGCAGCAGAATAAGGACACCAACAAGAAACCAGACTTCTGACGCAGAAGCTGTCCAGTGGTAACACGTCTGAGTTTGTTTCTCCCTGCCTGGGAAGAATTAAGAAAAGATCACTGGGTGTTAAATATTATTCAAAATGGTTATGTCCTTCATTTATCATCTCTTCCTCCTCCAAGATTTCTTCTGTCAAGAAATCTTAAGCCAGAAAGACACTTAGTCCTAGAGACAGAAATTCTTCGCCTCCTTTTCCATTGAGGCTCTAGAGGATGTTCCTCTATCAGAGATCGGTCAGGGAGTTTACTCCCCAGTGTTTCTAGTGCTGAAGCCATCCGGAAATTGGAGGCTTATTATAGATTTGCGATATCTCAACAGATGCATCGTAAAGAAGACGTTCCACATGGAGAACATAAGATCGGTAAAATCTATCCTCCAGGAGGGAGATTTTATGGTCACCATAGATCTACCGGATGCATATCTTCATGTACCGATTCTGAAGGCTCACAGGAGAGCCTTCGCCATCCAAATCCAGGGGAAGGTAAGACACTTACAATTCAAAGTCCTTCCACCCGGAATACCTCCGCACCCTTTGTTTTCACAAAGGTAGTGTCACCATGATGGTTCGCTTCCGTTTACAGGGGATAAAGTTATCCCTTACCTGGATGATTGGTTGATTATGACTCAGACTCAGGATCTTCTGAGAGTTCAGTTGAACTATGTCCAGGACATACTTCAACAATTAGGTTGGCTTATCAACATAGAGAAATCAGACTTAATTCCTAATTCCTCCTCGTCAGGTATCCATAAGAACATAAATGCGCTTTTTAGGGCTCCTTGCCTCAGCTGCGGACGCGGTGCCATGGGCGTTATGGCACATGAGATTTCTTCAGAGAGAAGCACTAACAGTATGGAACCGAGGACTGAAGGACTTGGATGCGATGCATGTTCTATCGACTCAAACAAGACATTCTCTAATGTGGTGGAGACAAGTCAAACATGGAGTTTATTTTCAGAACCACACTGGATAACCATCACGACGGATGCTTCAGGAACAGGTTGGGGAGCTCATCTGACAGTCATCACGACTGCAGGATCTTGGAGTCAACAGGAATCCGCTCTGCCCTCCAACGTGAGGGAGCTTAGAGCGATTTACCCAGCTCTTCTTCATTTTTCTCCTCCTATTTTACAGAATCCGGATGAACGACATGACCTGTGTGGCGTACCTAAACAGGGAGGTACCAGATCCCCTTCTCTCCTCAGGGAAGTAGAGAAGATTTTTCTGTTGGGCAGAAACCAGAATAACCAGACTCTCTGCGATTCATATCAGGGGTGTCGACAATATATTGGCGGATTGACTGAGTCGAGGCCTGACATTACCGGGGGAATGGTCTCTCTCAAGGAGAGTGTTCATTCAGTTAACCCAGAGGTGGGGGCTTCCTCAGAGAGACCTCATGGCATCAGCAAGCAATGCCAAACTGAGGAATTTCTGTTCCCTTTACAGGGCAGACAATCCCACGGTAGTGGACTCAATGACAATACCATGGACATACCAGCTGGCGTATATCTTTCCTCCCATAGCCATGATTCCCAGAGTTTGATGAAGATCAGTTGTCAGTGATAATAATAACTTCCTTCTGGCCGAAGAGGGCATGGTTCACCCTGCCCATGAATATGAGCAGAGGGGAATTTTGGAGATTACCTCTGCATCCGGATCTAATATTCCAGGGTCAACATCTGTGCAGGAATCTTTCCAGCCTCAGCTTGACAGCTCGGAGACTGAGAGGACCGTATTGGACTCTAGTTTTTCTGAGAAGGTATAGTATACCCTTTCTCACGCTCGTAGTTGCACTACAAATAAATCTTATGCACGGATTTGGAAGATTTTCAAGATTGGTGTGTAAGCAGGAGTATTGATGGACTTAAACCTTCTACTCCACAGTCATTGGAGTTTTTACAGGAAGGCTTCTATAAAGGATTAAAACCTAGTTCCATCAAGGTGCAGATAGCAGCCCTCTCTGCACACCTAAACTCACGTTTCTTTCAGATCTTGGAGGTAAAGAATTTTGTTAAGGCTAGACTAGGCCTAACCTGGTAAAGCAGGTAGACCCATGGGACTTATCCTTTGTGTTGAGACGCCTGTGTCTTCCTCCCTTTAAGCCTTGGGAGGAAGTAGACTTCAAGTTAACATTGAAAGTTTCTCTTTTACTAGCCATTACCTCTGCTAAGAGAGTTGGAGAACTTCAAGCCCTTGGCTCCGCACCTCCATACGTGACTTTTTCCCAAGACAAAGTTATCCTTAGGTTCCTTCCAGGATTCCTGCCTATGGTGGCTTCATTTGCCAACATCAACCAGCCAATAGTATTGCCTGTATTTTCTCCTACTGGATCATCTAAAGAAGACTTGGATTTTTCTTTATTGGACGTATCCAGAGCTATCAAGATCTATCTACATAGAGTAGGTGATTTTCGTAAAGACGAGAATTTCTTTATCCCTTTCGCAGGAAAGAACAAGGGGAGAAAGGCTTCAAAACCTTTAATATCCAGATGGATCTGTGACTCCATTGCCTTATGTTACTCTTCTGCTGATCTGGATCCACATGAATTTACCAGGGCTCACTCTACTAGAGCTGTGGCCTCCACTTGGGCAGAGCGTGCCGCTGTGCCACTTGAGGACATATGCCAGGCAGCTACCTGGTCGTCTTTGACAACCTTTGTGAGATATTTCAGGCTGGATACTTCTTTCTTGTCAAGAACAACCTTTGCAAGATCTGTTCTTAATGCGGACGTAATAAATAACCCGCCCATTGGGGATAATGCTTGCTAATTCCCCATATGTTGTGATGCCAATGGGACGTAAGGGAAGCTAAAATTATTATGTTAATTTGTTTTCCCTAAGACCCATTGGCATCACAAGACTCCCTCCCTGTGTTTTATGTTTCTTTATAATTAGACTGAGGTCTAGGGGGGGGGTGGAGCCTATTTATACCTCATGGAGGAGGGGATTAAAATTTAATTGTTATTTTTTCATTAAATATTCCTTCGTCCCAGGGGCTCGCAGGGGCGAATTTACCCATATGTTGTGATGCCAATGGGTCTTAGGGAAAACAAATTAACATAATAATTTTAGCGATTACTTCATTAAATATTCCTTCGTCCCAGGGGCTCGCAGGGGCGATAATACCCCATATGTTGTGATGCCAATGGGACGCAAGGGAAACAACATATTACTCCATTTTAGATATAAGAACTAAATGTGAATAAAAAAGCAGTATATTAGGAAATAATAGAAATGAAATGACACTATGTATAAAGGGAAAATTAGAGTTGGGCGAATTTTGCAGCGTTTCAAATGCTTATATTGCAATGTGTTCTTCTGCTTAGTAATAATTCTAATTGTGCAGGATGACCAAAGGTTTTGTTGTATATGGTGGGTGTAAAAAGACTGTCTCGATGTGTTGTCCAGGCTGCTCTACACTGGCTATTCACAGGCGCGATCCCACTACTGATCAGCACGGGGGTTTTGACCTGCTCCGTTTCCGACCTGGGCCGGTTCACCCCTCCTTAGAGCAACCTGGTGGTTCCGAGCTCCCCCGGAGTCACCATATTGATACCGAACTTAGTGCGGACACCCGATCGACATAGCGCAGAGCAGACCAGAACTCCTGGACTCAAGCGATCCGCCAGCCTCAGCCTCCCAAGTAGCTGGGATTACAGATGCACGCCACCACACCCGGCAAGGACATTCGTTTGTTCTACTCTATGTAATTAGAAGATGATGTCATCCGACCCTCCAGCGCCACCTAGTGTCTAACTAGACGCTGCTACCGCGTGACCTGTTCCGACCCTTCAGCGCAGTTTGTACAGCATTGCAGTTTTACAAAAATACAATATATTTGTCACTTACACCTTCCCAGTGATTCCTCCCCGGTTTTTCCTGCCTCCTGGATAACAAATCTGATTAGTTGTTATATTATATGAGAATTGGGGACCTAGGCAGATATGCAGGGGCTGGCTGGCAAGTTTTAGCCTGGGGGGCAAGCACACAGTGCTGGGCCATGAGTCACGGCCAATCACTAGGGTACATTTGCCCCACCGTACACTATACGGGGGGAAGGGGGGGGGGGGGCAAATGATACCGCTATACCATGACCACATATCACCACCACATAATGACTAACACCCCCATACTGTATACAATACACTATATACAGACCATTTATACCCCCATACAGTCAGCATATTATAGCACAGATACTATACATGCAGTGACTGACAAGTGACCTCTTCTCTGATTGACATCTTCCTCTTCTGTTGTCTTCCCTACTTGGCCCAGGCTGTCATGATGACTTCTTCTGGTCACAAGCCATCTCCACAGAATCTGTCGGACACACATCTTAGGCTCCTCAATTTTATAATACCACCTACCCACCTCTATAGATGAGATTAGTTACTCCCCCCACCATAGTGCCCCATATGGTAGCTAATGCCCCCACAATACCCCATATAGTATCCAATCCCCCAATAAAGCCCCATATAGTATCCAATGCCCCAAGAGTGCCCCATATGGTATCCAATCCCCCCAATAGTGTCCTATATGGTATCCAAACCCCCCATAGTGCCCGATATAGTATCCAATCCCCCAATAGTGCCCCATATGGTATCCAATCCCCCCAATAGTGTTCTATATGGTATCCAATACCCCCTTAGTGCCCCCATATAGTATTCAATACCGCCCAATAGTGCCCCATATAGTATCCAATACCCCCCAATGGTGCCCCATATAGTATCTAATACCCCCCAATAGCACACATATAGTATCAAATACCCCCCAATAGCGCTCCATATAGTAGCCAATACCCCCCAATGGTGCCCCATATAGTATCCAATACCCCCAATAGCGCCCCATATAGTATCTAATACCCCCAATAGCACCCCATATAGTTTCTAACACCCCAAATAGCGCCCGATATAGTATCTAATACCCCCAATAGTGCCCCATATAGTAGCCAATCCCTCAATAGCGCTCCATATAGTATCTAATACCCCCTATAGTGTCTCATATAGTATCCAATGCCCCCAATAGTGCCCAATATAGTATCCAATACCCCCATAGTTCCCTATATAGTAGCCAATACCCCTATAGTGCCTCATATAGTATCCAATACTTCCCAATAGTGCCCCATATATCATCCAATCCAGCTCCTCCCCTCTGTGCAGTGCCCTACTAGTGACACCAGCCCGGTCCCCGCACTTTCCCACCAGAAAAAAAAACAACAAGAAAACAAAAACTCACCTGTCACCCCTTCCCAGCAGCTGCTCTCCCGGCAGCGCGCCGTCTCCTGTAATCTTCCGGCGCAGGCAGCATAGTACAGAGACACTGCTTGCGTTGCATGCCCCTGCAGCCTCTATAACTCATGATAGAGGTTGCCTGACACATCCGGCGCAGGCAGCGTCTCTGTACCATGCTGCCTGCGCCGGAAGATCACAGGAGACCGCCGCTGCAGTGAGAGAAGCTGCAGCCGCAGCCCTGCCCAATCCCAAAGTGTCTGGCAGCGGGCGGCCTCCGCTTCACAGCGCTGCGGCGGGTGGCCCACTCGCATCTAAGCCTGGCCGCGGCCCTCTAGTTTATTGGGGGAACCGGCCCGGGCTAGAGGCGCCCAGCAGGCTACTAGAATCTTCCTTCATTTTAATGTATCAATAAACATATCCCTTTGCTCTCATTTTGCAATCACTTACATATATCATCATGACATTCACCCATAGAAAGTCTCATTCCAGTCCCACTACTCCTTCTTGGTGTGATGTTATTTTTTTCTGTAAATGAATGTATTTGTTTGAATGTGAATTTCTAGGCAATTGTAGCCATGTAGTGTTGTTACGTGTAATAAGGTTATCTTAGTATTAGAGTGACCTCTGCTGGTAATGAGGTGTACTACACTGTAGAGGGAAGCAGTTTCTTGTTTTTACCAGTAGGGGTCAGTAACACACAACATATTACTCCATTTTAGATATAAGAACTAAATGTGAATAAAAAAGCAGTATATTAGGAAATAATAGAAATGAAATGACACTATGTATAAAGGGAAAATTAGAGTTGGGCGAATTTTGCAGCGTTTCAAATGCTTATATTGCAATGTGTTCTTCTGCTTAGTAATAATTCTAATTGTGCAGGATGACCAAAGGTTTTGTTGTATATGGTGGGTGTAAAAAGACTGTGTCTCAATGTGTTGTCCAGGCTGCTCTACACTGGCTATTCACAGGCGCGATCCCACTACTGATCGGCACGGGGGTTTTGACCTGCTCCGTTTCCGACCTGGGCCGGTTCACCCCTCCTTAGAGCAACCTGGTGGTTCCGAGCTCACCCGGAGTCACCATATTGATACCGAACTTAGTGCGGACACCCGATCGACATAGCGCAGAGCAGACCAGAACTCCTGGACTCAAGCGATCCGCCAGCCTCAGCCTCCCAAGTAGCTGGGATTACAGATGCACGCCACCACACCCGGCAAGGACATTCGTTTGTTCTACTCTATGTAATTAGAAGATGATGTCATCCGACCCTCCAGCGCCACCTAGTGTCTAACTAGACGCTGCTACCGCGTGACCTGTTCCGACCCTTCAGCGCAGTTTGTACAGCATTGCAGTTTTACAAAAATACAATATATTTGTCACTTACACCTTCCCAGTGATTCCTCCCCTGTTTTTCCTGCCTCCTGGATAACAAATCTGATTAGTTGTTATATTATATGAGAATTGGGGACCTAGGCAGATATGCAGGGGCTGGCTGGCAAGTTTTAGCCTGGGGGGCAAGCACACAGTGCTGGGCCATGAGTCACGGCCAATCACTAGGGTACATTTGCCCCACCGTACACTATCCGGGGGGGAGGGGGGGGGGCAAATGATACCGCCATGACCACATATCACCACCACAAAATGACTAACACCCCCATACTGTATACAATACACTATATACAGACCATTTATACCCCCATACAGTCAGCATATTATAGCACAGATACTATACATGCAGTGACTGACAAGTGACCTCTTCTCTGATTGACATCTTCCTCTTCTGTTGTCTTCCCTACTTGGCCCAGGCTGTCATGATGACTTCTTCTGGTCACAAGCCATCTCCACAGAATCTGTCGGACACACATCTTAGGCTCCTCAATTTTATAATACCACCTACCCACCTCTATAGATGAGATTAGTTACTCCCCCCACCATAGTGCCCCATATGGTAGCTAATGCCCCCACAATACCCCATATAGTATCCAATCCCCCAATAAAGCCCCATATAGTATCCAATGCCCCAAGAGTGCCCCATATGGTATCCAATCCCCCCAATAGTGTCCTATATGGTATCCAAACCCCCCATAGTGCCCGATATAGTATCCAATCCCCCAATAGTGCCCCATATGGTATCCAATCCCCCCAATAGTGTTCTATATGGTATCCAATACCCCCTTAGTGCCCCCATATAGTATTCAATACCGCCCAATAGTGCCCCATATAGTATCCAATACCCCCCAATGGTGCCCCATATAGTATCTAATACCCCCCAATAGCACACATATAGTATCAAATACCCCCCAATAGCGCCCCATATAGTAGCCAATACCCCCCCAATGGTGCCCCATATAGTATCCAATACCCCCAATAGCGCCCCATATAGTATCTAATACCCCCAATAGCACCCCATATAGTTTCTAACACCCCCAATAGCGCCCGATATAGTATCTAATACCCCCAATAGTGCCCCATATAGTAGCCAATCCCTCAATAGCGCTCCATATAGTATCTAATACCCCCTATAGTGTCTCATATAGTATCCAATGCCCCCAATAGTGCCCAATATAGTATCCAATACCCCCATAGTTCCCTATATAGTAGCCAATACCCCCATAGTGCCTCATATAGTATCCAATACTTCCCAATAGTGCCCCATATATCATCCAATCCAGCTCCTCCCCTCTGTGCAGTGCCCTACTAGTGACACCAGCCCGGTCCCCGCACTTTCCCACCAGAAAAAAAACAACAAGAAAACAAAAACTCACCTGTCACCCCTTCCCAGCAGCTCCTCTCCCGGCAGCGCGCCGTCTCCTGTGATCTTCCGGCGCAGGCAGCATAGTACAGAGACACTGCTTGCGTCGCATGCCCCTGCAGCCTCTATAACTCATGATAGAGGTTGTCTGACACATCCGGCGCAGGCAGCGTCTCTGTACCATGCTGCCTGCGCCGGAAGATCACAGGAGACCGCCGCTGCAGTGAGAGAAGCTGCAGCCGCAGCCCTGCCCAATCCCAAAGTGTCTGGCAGCGGGCGGCCTCCGCTTCACAGCGCTGCGGCGGGTGGCCCACTCGCATCTAAGCCTGGCCGCGGCCCTCTAGTTTATTGGGGGAACCGGCCCGGGCTAGAGGCGCCCAGCAGGCTACTAGAATCTTCCTTCATTTTAATGTATCAATAAACATATCCCTTTGCTCTCATTTTGCAATCACTTACATATATCATCATGACATTCACCCATAGAAAGTCTCATTCCAGTCCCACTACTCCTTCTTGGTGTGATGTTATTTTTTTCTGTAAATGAATGTATTTGTTTGAATGTGAATTTCTAGGCAATTGTAGCCATGTAGTGTTGTTACGTGTAATAAGGTTATCTTAGTATTAGAGTGACCTCTGCTGGTAATGAGGTGTACTACACTGTAGAGGGAAGCAGTTTCTTGTTTTTACCAGTAGGGGTCAGTAACACACAACATATTACTCCATTTTAGATATAAGAACTAAATGTGAATAAAAAAGCAGTATATTAGGAAATAATAGAAATGAAATGACACTATGTATAAAGGGAAAATTAGAGTTGGGCGAATTTTGCAGCGTTTCAAATGCTTATATTGCAATGTGTTCTTCTGCTTAGTAATAATTCTAATTGTGCAGGATGACCAAAGGTTTTGTTGTATATGGTGGGTGTAAAAAGACTGTGTCTCGATGTGTTGTCCAGGCTGCTCTACACTGGCTATTCACAGGCGCGATCCCACTACTGATCGGCACGGGGGTTTTGACCTGCTCCGTTTCCGACCTGGGCCGGTTCACCCCTCCTTAGAGCAACCTGGTGGTTCCGAGCTCCCCCGGAGTCACCATATTGATACCGAACTTAGTGCGGACACCCGATCGACATAGCGCAGAGCAGACCAGAACTCCTGGACTCAAGCGATCCGCCAGCCTCAGCCTCCCAAGTAGCTGGGATTACAGATGCACGCCACCACACCCGGCAAGGACATTCGTTTGTTCTACTCTATGTAATTAGAAGATGATGTCATCCGACCCTCCAGCGCCACCTAGTGTCTAACTAGACGCTGCTACCGCGTGACCTGTTCCGACCCTTCAGCGCAGTTTGTACAGCATTGCAGTTTTACAAAAATACAATATATTTGTCACTTACACCTTCCCAGTGATTCCTCCCCGGTTTTTCCTGCCTTCTGGATAACAAATCTGATTAGTTGTTATATTATATGAGAATTGGGGACCTAGGCAGATATGCAGGGGCTGGCTGGCAAGTTTTAGCCTGGGGGGCAAGCACACAGTGCTGGGCCATGAGTCACGGCCAATCACTAGGGTACATTTGCCCCACCGTACACTATACGGGGGGGAGGGAGGGGGGGGGGGCAAATGATACCGCCATGACCACATATCACCACCACATAATGACTAACACCCCCATACTGTATACAATACACTATATACAGACCATTTATACCCCCATACAGTCAGCATATTATAGCACAGATACTATACATGCAGTGACTGACAAGTGACCTCTTCTCTGATTGACATCTTCCTCTTCTGTTGTCTTCCCTACTTGGCCCAGGCTGTCATGATGACTTCTTCTGGTCACAAGCCATCTCCACAGAATCTGTCGGACACACATCTTAGGCTCCTCAATTTTATAATACCACCTACCCACCTCTATAGATGAGATTAGTTACTCCCCCACCATAGTGCCCCATATGGTAGCTAATGCCCCCACAATACCCCATATAGTATCCAATCCCCCAATAAAGCCCCATATAGTATCCAATGCCCCAAGAGTGCCCCATATGGTATCCAATCCCCCCAATAGTGTCCTATATGGTATCCAAACCCCCCATAGTGCCCGATATAGTATCCAATCCCCCAATAGTGCCCCATATGGTATCCAATCCCCCCAATAGTGTTCTATATGGTATCCAATACCCCCTTAGTGCCCCCATATAGTATTCAATACCGCCCAATAGTGCCCCATATAGTATCCAATACCCCCCAATGGTGCCCCATATAGTATCTAATACCCCCCAATAGCACACATATAGTATCAAATACCCCCCAATAGCGCCCCATATAGTAGCCAATACCCCCCCAATGGTGCCCCATATAGTATCCAATACCCCCAATAGCGCCCCATATAGTATCTAATACCCCCAATAGCACCCCATATAGTTTCTAATACCCCCAATAGCGCCCGATATAGTATCTAATACCCCCAATAGTGCCCCATATAGTAGCCAATCCCTCAATAGCGCTCCATATAGTATCTAATACCCCCTATAGTGTCTCATATAGTATCCAATGCCCCCAATAGTGCCCAATATAGTATCCAATACCCCCATAGTTCCCTATATAGTAGCCAATACCCCCATAGTGCCTCATATAGTATCCAATACTTCCCAATAGTGCCCCATATATCATCCAATCCAGCTCCTCCCCTCTGTGCAGTGCCCTACTAGTGACACCAGCCCGGTCCCCGCACTTTCCCACCAGAAAAAAAACAACAAGAAAACAAAAACTCACCTGTCACCCCTTCCCAGCAGCTCCTCTCCCGGCAGCGCGCCGTCTCCTGTGATCTTCCGGCGCAGGCAGCATAGTACAGAGACACTGCTTGCGTCGCATGCCCCTGCAGCCTCTATAACTCATGATAGAGGTTGTCTGACACATCCGGCGCAGGCAGCGTCTCTGTACCATGCTGCCTGCGCCGGAAGATCACAGGAGACCGCCGCTGCAGTGAGAGAAGCTGCAGCCGCAGCCCTGCCCAATCCCAAAGTGTCTGGCAGCGGGCGGCCTCCGCTTCACAGCGCTGCGGCGGGTGGCCCACTCGCATCTAAGCCTGGCCGCGGCCCTCTAGTTTATTGGGGGAACCGGCCCGGGCTAGAGGCGCCCAGCAGGCTACTAGAATCTTCCTTCATTTTAATGTATCAATAAACATATCCCTTTGCTCTCATTTTGCAATCACTTACATATATCATCATGACATTCACCCATAGAAAGTCTCATTCCAGTCCCACTACTCCTTCTTGGTGTGATGTTATTTTTTTCTGTAAATGAATGTATTTGTTTGAATGTGAATTTCTAGGCAATTGTAGCCATGTAGTGTTGTTACGTGTAATAAGGTTATCTTAGTATTAGAGTGACCTCTGCTGGTAATGAGGTGTACTACACTGTAGAGGGAAGCAGTTTCTTGTTTTTACCAGTAGGTGTCAGTAACACACAACATATTACTCCATTTTAGATATAAGAACTAAATGTGAATAAAAAAGCAGTATATTAGGAAATAATAGAAATGAAATGACACTATGTATAAAGGGAAAATTAGAGTTGGGCGAATTTTGCAGCGTTTCAAATGCTTATATTGCAATGTGTTCTTCTGCTTAGTAATAATTCTAATTGTGCAGGATGACCAAAGGTTTTGTTGTATATGGTGGGTGTAAAAAGACTGTGTCTCAATGTGTTGTCCAGGCTGCTCTACACTGGCTATTCACAGGCGCGATCCCACTACTGATCGGCACGGGGGTTTTGACCTGCTCCGTTTCCGACCTGGGCCGGTTCACCCCTCCTTAGAGCAACCTGTTGGTTCCGAGCTCACCCGGAGTCACCATATTGATACCGAACTTAGTGCGGACACCCGATCGACATAGCGCAGAGCAGACCAGAACTCCTGGACTCAAGCGATCCGCCAGCCTCAGCCTCCCAAGTAGCTGGGATTACAGATGCACGCCACCACACCCGGCAAGGACATTCGTTTGTTCTACTCTATGTAATTAGAAGATGATGTCATCCGACCCTCCAGCGCCACCTAGTGTCTAACTAGACGCTGCTACCGCGTGACCTGTTCCGACCCTTCAGCGCAGTTTGTACAGCATTGCAGTTTTACAAAAATACAATATATTTGTCACTTACACCTTCCCAGTGATTCCTCCCCGGTTTTTCCTGCCTCCTGGATAACAAATCTGATTAGTTGTTATATTATATGAGAATTGAGGACCTAGGCAGATATGCAGGGGCTGGCTGGCAAGTTTTAGCCTGGGGGGCAAGCACACAGTGCTGGGCCATGAGTCACGGCCAATCACTAGGGTACATTTGCCCCACCGTACACTATACGGGGGGGAGGGGGGGGGGCAAATGATACCGCCATGACCACATATCACCACCACATAATGACTAACACCCCCATACTGTATACAATACACTATATACAGACCATTTATACCCCCATACAGTCAGCATATTATAGCACAGATACTATACATGCAGTGACTGACAAGTGACCTCTTCTCTGATTGACATCTTCCTCTTCTGTTGTCTTCCCTACTTGGCCCAGGCTGTCATGATGACTTCTTCTGGTCACAAGCCATCTCCACAGAATCTGTCGGACACACATCTTAGGCTCCTCAATTTTATAATACCACCTACCCACCTCTATAGATGAGATTAGTTACTCCCCCCACCATAGTGCCCCATATGGTAGCTAATGCCCCCACAATACCCCATATAGTATCCAATCCCCTAATAAAGCCCCATATAGTATCCAATGCCCCAAGAGTGCCCCATATGGTATCCAATCCCCCCAATAGTGTCCTATATGGTATCCAAACCCCCCATAGTGCCCGATATAGTATCCAATCCCCCAATAGTGCCCCATATGGTATCCAATCCCCCCAATAGTGTTCTATATGGTATCCAATACCCCCTTAGTGCCCCCATATAGTATTCAATACCGCCCAATAGTGCCCCATATAGTATCCAATACCCCCCAATGGTGCCCCATATAGTATCTAATACCCCCCAATAGCACACATATAGTATCAAATACCCCCCAATAGCGCCCCATATAGTAGCCAATACCCCCCCAATGGTGCCCCATATAGTATCCAATACCCCCAATAGCGCCCCATATAGTATCTAATACCCCCAATAGCACCCCATATAGTTTCTAACACCCCCAATAGCGCCCGATATAGTATCTAATACCCCCAATAGTGCCCCATATAGTAGCCAATCCCTCAATAGCGCTCCATATAGTATCTAATACCCCCTATAGTGTCTCATATAGTATCCAATGCCCCCAATAGTGCCCAATATAGTATCCAATACCCCCATAGTTCCCTATATAGTATCCAATACCCCAATAGTGCCTCATATAGTATCCAATACTTCCCAATAGTGCCCCATATATCATCCAATCCAGCTCCTCCCCTCTGTGCAGTGCCCTACTAGTGACACCAGCCCGGTCCCCGCACTTTCCCACCAGAAAAAAAACAACAAGAAAACAAAAACTCACCTGTCACCCCTTCCCAGCAGCTCCTCTCCCGGCAGCGCGCCGTCTCCTGTGATCTTCCGGCGCAGGCAGCATAGTACAGAGACACTGCTTGCGTCGCATGCCCCTGCAGCCTCTATAACTCATGATAGAGGTTGTCTGACACATCCGGCGCAGGCAGCGTCTCTGTACCATGCTGCCTGCGCCGGAAGATCACAGGAGACCGCCGCTGCAGTGAGAGAAGCTGCAGCCGCAGCCCTGCCCAATCCCAAAGTGTCTGGCAGCGGGCGGCCTCCGCTTCACAGCGCTGCGGCGGGTGGCCCACTCGCATCTAAGCCTGGCCGCGGCCCTCTAGTTTATTGGGGGAACCGGCCCGGGCTAGAGGCGCCCAGCAGGCTACTAGAATCTTCCTTCATTTTAATGTATCAATAAACATATCCCTTTGCTCTCATTTTGCAATCACTTACATATATCATCATGACATTCACCCATAGAAAGTCTCATTCCAGTCCCACTACTCCTTCTTGGTGTGATGTTATTTTTTTCTGTAAATGAATGTATTTGTTTGAATGTGAATTTCTAGGCAATTGTAGCCATGTAGTGTTGTTACGTGTAATAAGGTTATCTTAGTATTAGAGTGACCTCTGCTGGTAATGAGGTGTACTACACTGTAGAGGGAAGCAGTTTCTTGTTTTTACCAGTAGGGGTCAGTAACACACAACATATTACTCCATTTTAGATATAAGAACTAAATGTGAATAAAAAAGCAGTATATTAGGAAATAATAGAAATGAAATGACACTATGTATAAAGGGAAAATTAGAGTTGGGCGAATTTTGCAGCGTTTCAAATGCTTATATTGCAATGTGTTCTTCTGCTTAGTAATAATTCTAATTGTGCAGGATGACCAAAGGTTTTGTTGTATATGGTGGGTGTAAAAAGACTGTGTCTCGATGTGTTGTCCAGGCTGCTCTACACTGGCTATTCACAGGCGCGATCCCACTACTGATCGGCACGGGGGTTTTGACCTGCTCCGTTTCCGACCTGGGCCGGTTCACCCCTCCTTAGAGCAACCTGGTGGTTCCGAGCTCCCCCGGAGTCACCATATTGATACCGAACTTAGTGCGGACACCCGATCGACATAGCGCAGAGCAGACCAGAACTCCTGGACTCAAGCGATCCGCCAGCCTCAGCCTCCCAAGTAGCTGGGATTACAGATGCACGCCACCACACCCGGCAAGGACATTCGTTTGTTCTACTCTATGTAATTAGAAGATGATGTCATCCGACCCTCCAGCGCCACCTAGTGTCTAACTAGATGCTGCTACCGCGTGACCTGTTCCGACCCTTCAGCGCAGTTTGTACAGCATTGCAGTTTTACAAAAATACAATATATTTGTCACTTACACCTTCCCAGTGATTCCTCCCCGGTTTTTCCTGCCTCCTGGATAACAAATCTGATTAGTTGTTATATTATATGAGAATTGGGGACCTAGGCAGATATGCAGGGGCTGGCTGGCAAGTTTTAGCCTGGGGGGCAAGCACACAGTGCTGGGCCATGAGTCACGGCCAATCACTAGGGTACATTTGCCCCACCGTACACTATACGGGGGGGAGGGGGGGGGGCAAATGATACCGCCATGACCACATATCACCACCACATAATGACTAACACCCCCATACTGTATACAATACACTATATACAGACCATTTATACCCCCATACAGTCAGCATATTATAGCACAGATACTATACAAGCAGTGACTGACAAGTGACCTCTTCTCTGATTGACATCTTCCTCTTCTGTTGTCTTCCCTACTTGGCCCAGGCTGTCATGATGACTTCTTCTGGTCACAAGCCATCTCCACAGAATCTGTCGGACACACATCTTAGGCTCCTCAATTTTATAATACCACCTACCCACCTCTATAGATGAGATTAGTTACTCCCCCCACCATAGTGCCCCATATGGTAGCTAATGCCCCCACAATACCCCATATAGTATCCAATCCCCCAATAAAGCCCCATATAGTATCCAATGCCCCAAGAGTGCCCCATATGGTATCCAATCCCCCCAATAGTGTCCTATATGGTATCCAAACCCCCCATAGTGCCCGATATAGTATCCAATCCCCCAATAGTGCCCCATATGGTATCCAATCCCCCCAATAGTGTTCTATATGGTATCCAATACCCCCTTAGTGCCCCCATATAGTATTCAATACCGCCCAATAGTGCCCCATATAGTATCCAATACCCCCCAATGGTGCCCCATATAGTATCCAATACCCCCCAATAGCACACATATAGTATCAAATACCCCCCAATAGCGCCCCATATAGTAGCCAATACCCCCCCAATGGTGCCCCATATAGTATCCAATACCCCCAATAGCGCCCCATATAGTATCTAATACCCCCAATAGCACCCCATATAGTTTCTAATACCCCCAATAGCGCCCGATATAGTATCTAATACCCCCAATAGTGCCCCATATAGTAGCCAATCCCTCAATAGCGCTCCATATAGTATCTAATACCCCCTATAGTGTCTCATATAGTATCCAATGCCCCCAATAGTGCCCAATATAGTATCCAATACCCCCATAGTTCCCTATATAGTAGCCAATACCCCCATAGTGCCTCATATAGTATCTAATACCCCCAATAGTGCCCCATATATCATCCAATCCAGCTCCTCCCCTCTGTGCAGTGCCCTACTAGTGACACCAGCCCGGTCCCCGCACTTTCCCACCAGAAAAAAAACAACAAGAAAACAAAAACTCACCTGTCACCCCTTCCCAGCAGCTCCTCTCCCGGCAGCGCGCCGTCTCCTGTGATCTTCCGGCGCAGGCAGCATAGTACAGAGACACTGCTTGCGTCGCATGCCCCTGCAGCCTCTATAACTCATGATAGAGGTTGTCTGACACATCCGGCGCAGGCAGCGTCTCTGTACCATGCTGCCTGCGCCGGAAGATCACAGGAGACCGCCGCTGCAGTGAGAGAAGCTGCAGCCGCAGCCCTGCCCAATCCCAAAGTGTCTGGCAGCGGGCGGCCTCCGCTTCACAGCGCTGCGGCGGGTGGCCCACTCGCATCTAAGCCTGGCCGCGGCCCTCTAGTTTATTGGGGGAACCGGCCCGGGCTAGAGGCGCCCAGCAGGCTACTAGAATCTTCCTTCATTTTAATGTATCAATAAACATATCCCTTTGCTCTCATTTTGCAATCACTTACATATATCATCATGACATTCACCCATAGAAAGTCTCATTCCAGTCCCACTACTCCTTCTTGGTGTGATGTTATTTTTTTTCTGTAAATGAATGTATTTGTTTGAATGTGAATTTCTAGGCAATTGTAGCCATGTAGTGTTGTTACGTGTAATAAGGTTATCTTAGTATTAGAGTGACCTCTGCTGGTAATGAGGTGTACTACACTGTAGAGGGAAGCAGTTTCTTGTTTTTACCAGTAGGGGTCAGTAACACACAACATATTACTCCATTTTAGATATAAGAAATGAATGTGAATAAAAAAGCAGTATATTAGGAAATAATAAAAATGAAATGACACTATGTATAAAGGGAAAATCAGAGTTGGGCGAATTTTGCAGCGTTTCAAATGCTTATATTGCAATGTGTTCTTCTGCTTAGTAATAATTCTAATTGTGCAGGATGACCAAAGGTTTTGTTGTATATGGTGGGTGTAAAAAGACTGTGTCTCGATGTGTTGTCCAGGCTGCTCTACACTGGCTATTCACAGGCGCGATCCCACTACTGATCGGCACGGGGGTTTTGACCTGCTCCGTTTCCGACCTGGGCCGGTTCACCCCTCCTTAGAGCAACCTGGTGGTTCCGAGCTCCCCCGGAGTCACCATATTGATACCGAACTTAGTGCGGACACCCGATCGACATAGCGCAGAGCAGACTAGAACTCCTGGACTCAAGCGATCCGCCAGCCTCAGCCTCCCAAGTAGCTGGGATTACAGATGCACGCCACCACACCCGGCAAGGACATTCGTTTGTTCTACTCTATGTAATTAGAAGATGATGTCATCCGACCCTCCAGCGCCACCTAGTGTCTAACTAGACGCTGCTACCGCGTGACCTGTTCCGACCCTTCAGCGCAGTTTGTACAGCATTGCAGTTTTACAAAAATACAATATATTTGTCACTTACACCTTCCCAGTGATTCCTCCCCGGTTTTTCCTGCCTCCTGGATAACAAATCTGATTAGTTGTTATATTATATGAGAATTGGGGACCTAGGCAGATATGCAGGGGCTGGCTGGCAAGTTTTAGCCTGGGGGGCAAGCACACAGTGCTGGGCCATGAGTCACGGCCAATCACTAGGGTACATTTGCCCCACCGTACACTATACGGGGGGAAGGGGGGGGGGGGCAAATGATACCGCTATACCATGACCACATATCACCACCACATAATGACTAACACCCCCATACTGTATACAATACACTATATACAGACCATTTATACCCCCATACAGTCACAGCATATTATAGCACAGATACTATACATGCAGTGACTGACAAGTGACCTCTTCTCTGATTGACATCTTCCTCTTCTGTTGTCTTCCCTACTTGGCCCAGGCTGTCATGATGACTTCTTCTGGTCACAAGCCATCTCCACAGAATCTGTCGGACACACATCTTAGGCTCCTCAATTTTATAATACCACCTATCCACCTCTATAGAAGAGATTAGTTACTCCCCCCCCCATAGTGCCCCATATGGTAGCTAATGCCCCCACAATACCCCATATAGTATCCAATCCCCCAATAAAGCCCCATATAGTATCCAATGCCCCAAGAGTGCCCCATATGGTATCCAATCCCCCCAATAGTGTCCTATATGGTATCCAAACCCCCCATAGTGCCCGATATAGTATCCAATCCCCCAATAGTGCCCCATATGGTATCCAATCCCCCCAATAGTGTTCTATATGGTATCCAATACCCCCTTAGTGCCCCCATATAGTATTCAATACCGCCCAATAGTGCCCCATATAGTATCCAATACCCCCCAATGGTGCCCCATATAGTATCTAATACCCCCCAATAGCACACATATAGTATCAAATACCCCCCAATAGCGCCCCATATAGTAGCCAATACCCCCCCAATGGTACTCCATATAGTTTCTAATACCCCCAATAGCGCCCGATATAGTATCTAATACCCCCAATAGTGCCCCATATAGTAGCCAATCCCTCAATAGCGCTCCATATAGTATCTAATACCCCCTATAGTGTCTCATATAGTATCCAATGCCCCCAATAGTACCCAATATAGTATCCAATATCCCCATAGTTCCCTATATAGTAGCCAATACCCCAATAGTGCCTTATATAGTATCCAATACTTCCCAATAGTGCCCCATATATCATCCAATCCAGCTCCTCCCATCTGTGCAGTGCCCTACTAGTGACACCAGCCCGGTCCCCGCACTTTCCCACCAGAAAAAAAACAACAAGAAAACAAAACTCACCTGTCACCCCTTCCCAGCAGCTCCTCTCCCGGCAGCGCGCCGTCTCCTGTGATCTTCCGGCGCAAGCAGCATAGTACAGAGACACTGCTTGCGTCGCATGCCCCTGCAACCTCTATAACTCATGATAGAGGTTGCCTGACACATCCGGCGCAGGCAGCGTCTCTGTACCATGCTGCCTGCGCCGGAAGATCACAGGAGACCGCCGCTGCAGTGAGAGAAGCTGCAGCCGCAGCCCTGCCCAATCCCAAAGTGTCTGGCAGCGGGCGGCCTCCGCTTCACAGCGCTGCGGCGGGTGGCCCACTCGCATCTAAGCCTGGCCGCGGCCCTCTAGTTTATTGGGGGAACCGGCCCGGGCTAGAGGCGCCCAGCAGGCAACTAGAATCTTCCTTCATTTTAATGTATCAATAAACATATCCCTTTGCTCTCATTTTGCAATCACTTACATATATCATCATGACATTCACACATAGAAAGTCTCATTCCAGTCCCACTACTCCTTCTTGGTGTGATGTTATTTTTTTCTGTAAATGAATGTATTTGTTTGAATGTGAATTTCTAGGCAATTGTAGCCATGTAGTGTTGTTACGTGTAATAAGGTTATCTTAGTATTAGAGTGACCTCTGCTGGTAATGAGGTGTACTACACTGTAGAGGGAAGCAGTTTCTTGTTTTTACCAGTAGGGGTCAGTAACACACAACATATTACTCCATTTTAGATATAAGAAATAAATGTGAATAAAAAAGCAGTATATTAGGAAATAATAAAAATGAAATGACACTATGTATAAAGGGAAAATTAGAGTTGGGCGAATTTTGCAGCGTTTCAAATGCTTATATTGCAATGTGTTCTTCTGCTTAGTAATAATTCTAATTGTGCAGGATGACCAAAGGTTTTGTTGTATATGGTGGGTGTAAAAAGACTGTGTCTCGATGTGTTGTCCAGGCTGCTCTACACTGGCTATTCACATGCGTGATCCCACTACTGATCGGCACGGGGGTTTTGACCTGCTCCGTTTCCGACCTGGGCCGGTTCACCCCTCCTTAGAGCAACCTGGTGGTTCCGAGCTCCCCCGGAGTCACCATATTGATACCGAACTTAGTGCGGACACCCGATCGACATAGCGCAGAGCAGACCAGAACTCCTGGACTCAAGCGATCCGCCAGCCTCAGCCTCCCAAGTAGCTGGGATTACAGATGCACGCCACCACACCCGGCAAGGACATTCGTTTGTTCTACTCTATGTAATTAGAAGATGATGTCATCCGACCCTCCAGCGCCACCTAGTGTCTAACTAGACGCTGCTACCGCGTGACCTGTTCCGACCCTTCAGCGCAGTTTGTACAGCATTGCAGTTTTACAAAAATACAATATATTTGTCACTTACACCTTCCCAGTGATTCCTCCCCGGTTTTTCCTGCCTCCTGGATAACAAATCTGATTAGTTGTTATATTATATGAGAATTGGGGACCTAGGCAGATATGCAGGGGCTGGCTGGCAAGTTTTAGCCTGGGGGGCAAGCACACAGTGCTGGGCCATGAGTCACGGCCAATCACTAGGGTACATTTGCTCCACCGTACACTATACGGGGGGAAGGGGGGGGGCAAATGATACCGCTATACCATGACCACATATCACCACCACATAATGACTAACACCCCCATACTGTATACAATACACTATATACAGACCATTTATACCCCCATACAGTCACAGCATATTATAGCACAGATACTATACATGCAGTGACTGACAAGTGACCTCTTCTCTGATTGACATCTTCCTCTTCTGTTGTCTTCCCTACTTGGCCCAGGCTGTCATGATGACTTCTTCTGGTCACAAGCCATCTCCACAGAATCTGTCGGACACACATCTTAGGCTCCTCAATTTTATAATACCACCTACCCACCTCTATAGAAGAGATTAGTTACTCCCCCCACCATAGTGCCCCATATGGTAGCTAATGCCCCCACAATACCCCATATAGTATCCAATCCCCCAATAAAGCCCCATATAGTATCCAATGCCCCAAGAGTGCCCCATATGGTATCCAATCCCCCCAATAGTGTCCTATATGGTATCCAAACCCCCCATAGTGCCCGATATAGTATCCAATCCCCCAATAGTGCCCCATATGGTATCCAATCCCCCCAATAGTGTTCTATATGGTATCCAATACCCCCTTAGTGCCCCCATATAGTATTCAATACCGCCCAATAGTGCCCCATATAGTATCCAATACCCCCCAATGGTGCCCCATATAGTATCTAATACCCCCCAATAGCACACATATAGTATCAAATACCCCCCAATAGCGCCCCATATAGTAGCCAATACCCCCCCAATGGTACTCCATATAGTTTCTAATACCCCCAATAGCGCCCGATATAGTATCTAATACCCCCAATAGTGCCCCATATAGTAGCCAATCCCTCAATAGCGCTCCATATAGTATCTAATACCCCCTATAGTGTCTCATATAGTATCCAATGCCCCCAATAGTACCCAATATAGTATCCAATATCCCCATAGTTCCCTATATAGTAGCCAATACCCCCATAGTGCCTCATATAGTATCCAATACTTCCCAATAGTGCCCCATATATCATCCAATCCAGCTCCTCCCATCTGTGCAGTGCCCTACTAGTGACACCAGCCCGGTCCCCGCACTTTCCCACCAGAAAAAAAAACAACAAGAAAACAAAAACTCACCTGTCACCCCTTCCCAGCAGCTCCTCTCCCGGCAGCGCGCCGTCTCCTGTGATCTTCCGGCGCAGGCAGCATAGTACAGAGACACTGCTTGCGTCGCATGCCCCTGCAACCTCTATAACTCATGATAGAGGTTGCCTGACACATCCGGCGCAGGCAGCGTCTCTGTACCATGCTGCCTGCGCCGGAAGATCACAGGAGACCGCCGCTGCAGTGAGAGAAGCTGCAGCCGCAGCCCTGCCCAATCCCAAAGTGTCTGGCAGCGGGCGGCCTCCGCTTCACAGCGCTGCGGCGGGTGGCCCACTCGCATCTAAGCCTGGCCGCGGCCCTCTAGTTTATTGGGGGAACCGGCCCGGGCTAGAGGCGCCCAGCAGGCTACTAGAATCTTCCTTCATTTTAATGTATCAATAAACATATCCCTTTGCTCTCATTTTGCAATCACTTACATATATCATCATGACATTCACACATAGAAAGTCTCATTCCAGTCCCACTACTCCTTCTTGGTGTGATGTTATTTTTTTTCTGTAAATGAATGTATTTGTTTGAATGTGAATTTCTAGGCAATTGTAGCCATGTAGTGTTGTTACGTGTAATAAGGTTATCTTAGTATTAGAGTGACCTCTGCTGGTAATGAGGTGTACTACACTGTAGAGGGAAGCAGTTTCTTGTTTTTACCAGTAGGGGTCAGTAACACACAACATATTACTCCATTTTAGATATAAGAAATGAATGTGAATAAAAAAGCAGTATATTAGGAAATAATAAAAATGAAATGACACTATGTATAAAGGGAAAATTAGAGTTGGGCGAATTTTGCAGCGTTTCAAATGCTTATATTGCAATGTGTTCTTCTGCTTAGTAATAATTCTAATTGTGCAGGATGACCAAAGGTTTTGTTGTATATGGTGGGTGTAAAAAGACTGTGTCTCGATGTGTTGTCCAGGCTGCTCTACACTGGCTATTCACAGGCGCGATCCCACTACTGATTGGCACGGGGGTTTTGACCTGCTCCGTTTCCGACCTGGGCCGGTTCACCCCTCCTTAGAGCAACCTGGTGGTTCCGAGCTCCCCCGGAGTCACCATATTGATACCGAACTTAGTGCGGACACCCGATCGACATAGCGCAGAGCAGACCAGAACTCCTGGACTCAAGCGATCCGCCAGCCTCAGCCTCCCAAGTAGCTGGGATTACAGATGCACGCCACCACACCCGGCAAGGACATCCGTTTGTTCTACTCTATGTAATTAGAAGATGATGTCATCCGACCCTCCAGCGCCACCTAGTGTCTAACTAGACGCTGCTACCGCGTGACCTGTTCCGACCCTTCAGCGCAGTTTGTACAGCATTGCAGTTTTACAAAAATACAATATATTTGTCACTTACACCTTCCCAGTGATTCCTCCCCGGTTTTTCCTGCCTCCTGGATAACAAATCTGATTAGTTGTTATATTATATGAGAATTGGGGACCTAGGCAGATATGCAGGGGCTGGCTGGCAAGTTTTAGCCTGGGGGGCAAGCACACAGTGCTGGGCCATGAGTCACGGCCAATCACTAGGGTACATTTGCCCCACCGTACACTATACGGGGGGAAGGGGGGGGGGGCAAATGATACCGCTATACCATGACCACATATCACCACCACATAATGACTAACACCCCCATACTGTATACAATACACTATATACAGACCATTTATACCCCCATACAGTCACAGCATATTATAGCACAGATACTATACATGCAGTGACTGACAAGTGACCTCTTCTCTGATTGACATCTTCCTCTTCTGTTGTCTTCCCTACTTGGCCCAGGCTGTCATGATGACTTCTTCTGGTCACAAGCCATCTCCACAGAATCTGTCGGACACACATCTTAGGCTCCTCAATTTTATAATACCACCTACCCACCTCTATAGAAGAGATTAGTTACTCCCCCCACCATAGTGCCCCATATGGTAGCTAATGCCCCCACAATACCCCATATAGTATCCAATCCCCCAATAAAGCCCCATATAGTATCCAATGCCCCAAGAGTGCCCCATATGGTATCCAATCCCCCCAATAGTGTCCTATATGGTATCCAAACCCCCCATAGTGCCCGATATAGTATCCAATCCCCCAATAGTGCCCCATATAGTAGCCAATCCCCCAATAGTGTTCTATATGGTATCCAATACCCCCTTAGTGCCCCCATATAGTATTCAATACCGCCCAATAGTGCCCCATATAGTATCCAATACCCCCCAATGGTGCCCCATATAGTATCTAATACCCCCCAATAGCACACATATAGTATCAAATACCCCCCAATAGCGCCCCATATAGTAGCCAATACCCCCCCAATGGTACTCCATATAGTTTCTAATACCCCCAATAGCGCCCGATATAGTATCTAATACCCCCAATAGTGCCCCATATAGTAGCCAATCCCTCAATAGCGCTCCATATAGTATCTAATACCCCCTATAGTGTCTCATATAGTATCCAATGCCCCCAATAGTACCCAATACAGTATCCAATATCCCCATAGTTCCCTATATAGTAGCCAATACCCCCATAGTGCCTCATATAGTATCCAATACTTCCCAATAGTGCCCCATATATCATCCAATCCAGCTCCTCCCATCTGTGCAGTGCCCTACTAGTGACACCAGCCCGGTCCCCGCACTTTCCCACCAGAAAAAAAACAACAAGAAAACAAAAACTCACCTGTCACCCCTTCCCAGCAGCTCCTCTCCCGGCAGCGCGCCGTCTCCTGTGATCTTCCGGCGCAGGCAGCATAGTACAGAGACACTGCTTGCGTCGCATGCCCCTGCAACCTCTATAACTCATGATAGAGGTTGCCTGACACATCCGGCGCAGGCAGCGTCTCTGTACCATGCTGCCTGCGCCAGAAGATCCCAGGAGACCGCCGCTGCAGTGAGAGAAGCTGCAGCCGCAGCCCTGCCCAATCCCAAAGTGTCTGGCAGCGGGCGGCCTCCGCTTCACAGCGCTGCGGCGGGTGGCCCACTCGCATCTAAGCCTGGCCGCGGCCCTCTAGTTTATTGGGGGAACCGGCCCGGGCTAGAGGCGCCCAGCAGGCTACTAGAATCTTCCTTCATTTTAATGTATCAATAAACATATCCCTTTGCTCTCATTTTGCAATCACTTACATATATCATCATGACATTCACACATAGAAAGTCTCATTCCAGTCCCACTACTCCTTCTTGGTGTGATGTTATTTTTTTTCTGTAAATGAATGTATTTGTTTGAATGTGAATTTCTAGGCAATTGTAGCCATGTAGTGTTGTTACGTGTAATAAGGTTATCTTAGTATTAGAGTGACCTCTGCTGGTAATGAGGTGTACTACACTGTAGAGGGAAGCAGTTTCTTGTTTTTACCAGTAGGGGTCAGTAACACACAACATATTACTCCATTTTAGATATAAGAAATGAATGTGAATAAAAAAGCAGTATATTAGGAAATAATAAAAATGAAATGACACTATGTATAAAGGGAAAATTAGAGTTGGGCGAATTTTGCAGCGTTTCAAATGCTTATATTGCAATGTGTTCTTCTGCTTAGTAATAATTCTAATTGTGCAGGATGACCAAAGGTTTTGTTGTATATGGTGGGTGTAAAAAGACTGTGTCTCGATGTGTTGTCCAGGCTGCTCTACACTGGCTATTCACAGGCGCGATCCCACTACTGATCGGCACGGGGGTTTTGACCTGCTCCGTTTCCGACCTGGGCCGGTTCACCCCTCCTTAGAGCAACCTGGTGGTTCCGAGCTCCCCCGGAGCCACCATATTGATACCAAACTTAGTGCGGACACCCGATCGACATAGAGCAGAGCAGACCAGAACTCCTGGACTCAAGCGATCCGCCAGCCTCAGCCTCCCAAGTAGCTGGGATTACAGATGCACGCCACCACACCCGGCAAGGACATCCGTTTGTTCTACTCTATGTAATTAGAAGATGATGTCATCCGACCCTCCAGCGCCACCTAGTGTCTAACTAGACGCTGCTACCGCGTGACCTGTTCCGACCCTTCAGCGCAGTTTGTACAGCATTGCAGTTTTACAAAAATACAATATATTTGTCACTTACACCTTCCCAGTGATTCCTCCCCGGTTTTTCCTGCCTCCTGGATAACAAATCTGATTAGTTGTTATATTATATGAGAATTGGGGACCTAGGCAGATATGCAGGGGCTGGCTGGCAAGTTTTAGCCTGGGGGGCAAGCACACAGTGCTGGGCCATGAGTCACGGCCAATCACTAGGGTACATTTGCCCCACCGTACACTATACGGGGGGAAGGGGGGGGGGGGCAAATGATACCGCTATACCATGACCACATATCACCACCACATAATGACTAACACCCCCATACTGTATACAATACACTATATACAGACCATTTATACCCCCATACAGTCACAGCATATTATAGCACAGATACTATACATGCAGTGACTGACAAGTGACCTCTTCTCTGATTGACATCTTCCTCTTCTGTTGTCTTCCCTACTTGGCCCAGGCTGTCATGATGACTTCTTCTGGTCACAAGCCATCTCCACAGAATCTGTCGGACACACATCTTAGGCTCCTCAATTTTATAATACCACCTATCCACCTCTATAGAAGAGATTAGTTACTCCCCCCACCATAGTGCCCCATATGGTAGCTAATGCCCCCACAATACCCCATATAGTATCCAATCCCCCAATAAAGCCCCATATAGTATCCAATGCCCCAAGAGTGCCCCATATGGTATCCAATCCCCCCAATAGTGTCCTATATGGTATCCAATGCCCCAATAGTGCCCGATATAGTATCCAATCCCCCAATAGTGCCCCATATGGTATCCAATCCCCCCAATAGTGTTCTATATGGTATCCAATACCCCCTTAGTGCCCCCATATAGTATTCAATACCGCCCAATAGTGCCCCATATAGTATCCAATACCCCCCAATGGTGCCCCATATAGTATCTAATACCCCCAATAGCACACAAATAGTATCAAATACCCCCCAATAGTGCCCCATATAGTAGCCAATACCCCCCCAATGGTACTCCATATAGTTTCTAATACCCCCATAGCGCCCGATATAGTATCTAATACCCCCAATAGTGCCCCATATAGTAGCCAATCCCTCAATAGCGCTCCATATAGTATCTAATACCCCCTATAGTGTCTCATATAGTATCCAATGCCCCCAATAGTACCCAATATAGTATCCAATATCCCCATAGTTCCCTATATAGTAGCCAATACCCCCATAGTGCCTCATATAGTATCCAATACTTCCCAATAGTGCCCCATATATCATCCAATCCAGCTCCTCCCATCTGTGCAGTGCCCTACTAGTGACACCAGCCCGGTCCCCGCACTTTCCCACCAGAAAAAAAACAACAAGAAAACAAAAACTCACCTGTCACCCCTTCCCAGCAGCTCCTCTCCCGGCAGCGCGCCGTCTCCTGTGATCTTCCGGCGCAAGCAGCATAGTACAGAGACACTGCTTGCGTCGCATGCCCCTGCAACCTCTATAACTCATGATAGAGGTTGCCTGACACATCCGGCGCAGGCAGCGTCTCTGTACCATGCTGCCTGCGCCGGAAGATCACAGGAGACCGCTGCTGCAGTGAGAGAAGCTGCAGCCGCAGCCCTGCCCAATCCCAAAGTGTCTGGCAGCGGGCGGCCTCCGCTTCACAGCGCTGCGGCGGGTGGCCCACTCGCATCTAAGCCTGGCCGCGGCCCTCTAGTTTATTGGGGGAACCGGCCCGGGCTAGAGGCGCCCAGCAGGCTACTAGAATCTTCCTTCATTTTAATGTATCAATAAACATATCCCTTTGCTCTCATTTTGCAATCACTTACATATATCATCATGACATTCAGACATAGAAAGTCTCATTCCAGTCCCACTACTCCTTCTTGGTGTGATGTTATTTTTTTCTGTAAATGAATGTATTTGTTTGAATGTGAATTTCTAGGCAATTGTAGCCATGTAGTGTTGTTACGTGTAATAAGGTTATCTTAGTATTAGAGTGACCTCTGCTGGTAATGAGGTGTACTACACTGTAGAGGGAAGCAGTTTCTTGTTTTTACCAGTAGGGGTCAGTAACACACAACATATTACTCCATTTTAGATATAAGAAATGAATGTGAATAAAAAAGCAGTATATTAGGAAATAATAAAAATGAAATGACACTATGTATAAAGGGAAAAATAGAGTTGGGCGAATTTTGCAGCGTTTCAAATGCTTATATTGCAATGTGTTCTTCTGCTTAGTAATAATTCTAATTGTGCAGGATGACCAAAGGTTTTGTTGTATATGGTGGGTGTAAAAAGACTGTGTCTCGATGTGTTGTCCAGGCTGCTCTACACTGGCTATTCACAGGCGCGATCCACTACTGATCGGCACGGGGGTTTTGACCTGCTCCGTTCCGACCTGGGCCGGTTCACCCCTCCTTAGAGCAACCTGGTGGTTCCGAGCTCCCCCGGAGTCACCATATTGATACCGAACTTAGTGCGGACACCCGATCGACATAGAGCAGAGCAGACCAGAACTCCTGGACTCAAGCGATCCGCCAGCCTCAGCCTCCCAAGTAGCTGGGATTACAGATGCACGCCACCACACCCGGCAAGGACATTCGTTTGTTCTACTCTATGTAATTAGAAGATGATGTCATCCGACCCTCCAGCGCCACCTAGTGTCTAACTAGACGCTGCTACCGCGTGACCTGTTCCGACCCTTCAGCGCAGTTTGTACAGCATTGCAGTTTTACAAAAATACAATATATTTGTCACTTACACCTTCCCAGTGATTCCTCCCCGGTTTTTCCTGCCTCCTGGATAACAAATCTGATTAGTTGTTATATTATATGAGAATTGGGGACCTAGGCAGATATGCAGGGGCTGGCTGGCAAGTTTTAGCCTGGGGGGCAAGCACACAGTGCTGGGCCATGAGTCACGGCCAATCACTAGGGTACATTTGCCCCACCGTACACTATACGGGGGGAAGGGGGGGGGGGGCAAATGATAACGCTATACCATGACCACATATCACCACCACATAATGACTAACACCCCATACTGTATACAATACACTATATACAGACCATTTATACCCCCATACAGTCACAGCATATTATAGCACAGATACTATACATGCAGTGACTGACAAGTGACCTCTTCTCTGATTGACATCTTCCTCTTCTGTTGTCTTCCTACTTGGCCCAGGCTGTCATGATGACTTCTCTGGTCACAAGCATCTCCACAGAATCTGTCGGACACACATCTTAGGCTCCTCAATTTTATAATACCACCTATCCCACCTCTATAGAAGAGATTAGTTACTCCCCCCCACCATAGTGCCCCATATGGTAGCTAATGCCCCCACAATACCCCATATAGTATCCAATCCCCCAATAAAGCCCCATATAGTATCCAATGCCCCAAGAGTGCCCCATATGGTATCCAATCCCCCCAATAGTGTCCTATATGGTATCCAAACCCCCATAGTGCCCGATATAGTATCCAATCCCCCAATAGTGCCCCATATGGTATCCAATCCCCCCAATAGTGTTCTATATGGTATCCAATACCCCCTTAGTGCCCCCATATAGTATTCAATACCGCCCAATATAGTATCCAATACCCCCAATAGCGCCCCATATAGTATCTAATACCCCCAATAGCACACAAATAGTATCAAATACCCCCAATAGTGCCCCATATAGTAGCCAATACCCCCCCAATGGTACTCCATATAGTTTCTAATACCCCCAATAGCGCCCGATATAGTATCTAATACCCAATAGTGCCCCATATAGTAGCCAATCCCTCAATAGCGCTCCATATAGTATCTAATACCCCCTATAGTGTCTCATATAGTATCCAATGCCCCCAATAGTACCCAATATAGTATCCATATCCCCATAGTTACCTATATAGTAGCAATAACCACCCTAGTGCCTCATATAGTATCCAATACTTCCCAATAGTGCCCAATATATCAACAATCCAGCTCCTCCATCTGTGCAGTGCCTACTTTTATGTGGACACCAGCCCGGTCCCCGCACTTTCCCACCAGAAAAAAAACAACAAGAAAACAAAAACTCACCTGTCACCCCTTCCCAGCAGCTCCTTCTCCCGGCAGCGCGCCGTCCCTGTGATCTTCCGGCGCAAGCAGCATAGAAATCAGAGACACTGCTTGCGTCGCATGCCCTGCAACCTCTAAACTCCATGAAGATGTTGCCTGACACATCCGCGCAGGCAGCGTCTCTGTACCATGCTGCCTGCGGGAAGATCACAGGAGACCGCCGCTGCAGTGAGAGAACGCTGCAGCCGCAGCCCTGCCAATCCCAAAGTGTTCTGGCAGCGGGCGGCCTCCGCGTCACAGCGCCTGCGGCGGGTGGCCCACTCGCATCTAAGCATGGCCGCGGCCCTTAGTTTATTGGGGGACCGGCCCGGGCTAGAGGCGACCAGCAGGCAAATAGAATCTTCCTCATTTTAAGTATCAATAAACATATCCCTTTGCTCTCATTTTGCAAATCACTTACATATTATCATCATGACATTCAGATCATAGAACTCTCATTCCAGTCCACTACTCCTTCTTTGGTGTGATGTTATTTTTTCTGTAAATGAATGTATTGTTGAATGTGAATTTCTAGGCAAATTGTAGCATGTAGTGTTGTAGTGTAATTAAGGTTATCTTAGTATTAGAGTGACCTCTGCTGGTAATGAGGTGTACTACACTGTAGAGGGAAGCAGTTTCTTGTTTTGACCAGTAGGGGGTCAGTAACACACAACAATTACTCCATTTTAGATATAAGAAATGAATGTGAATAAAAAAAGCATATATTAGGAAATAATAAAAATGAAAGCACTATGTATAAAGG